>NC_041334.1:3115857-3415857 GCF_004354835.1 Perca flavescens
AGCCGCGCGGCTACCTGACGCCGAGCCAAGGCGGCAGCTACGTGTCGTCAAGGCAACGGGTGGTGACCGACATGGTGTTCAGGGTGAAGAGCCACGTCTATGCTCTGGAAGGCCAGGACTGCCAGTACAAGCAGATGTTTGGCACCGAGCTCAGAGGAGCCGTAAGTTCACTCGTCATATCGGTTGAGATTTAAGCGGTCAAATCGATGCCTCACTCAAATAAAGATTGATATTAATTGGAAAATGTATTATCTGAACCCCGCCCTAGCAGGGGACAAAAAGGTTTCATCATAAAACCGAGTCTCCCTCTTTTTGTCTGTTCTGCAGGTCATGAAGTTAATCCAGATCATTGCACAGGCCAGACAGACAGCCAAGAGGATATCGGATCACTCCAGCGTGGCGACGGCCAATAACTCGTTCATGTCCTGGTTCGGGTTGGGCTCCTCGGATCACAACAACACCTTCAACGGAGCCGAGGACAGCGGGGAATGCTTGAAAAAGACCCACGAGTTCCTGGACAGAGCTCTGGAGAACTTGTGTCAAATCTTTAAGGTCCGTTTGGTTTGACTTATTTTTAGTATCAGAGGGATTTTGACCTGATAAATCTAAACTTGTAGATTTAATTTTTTATGATTTATTTCATAATTTCCATGTGTTATTAATGCCGACAGAAAATCTTGAACATTCAGAGGAACATTTCAGCTACTTATTCGTGTAAAACATCCCGACAACTAACGATTATTTTCATCGCTGATTAATGTGTGGATTATTTTTTGGATGAATGGATTAGTAGTTTAGTCACAAAAATGTCAGAAAATGGTGAAAAATGTGGATCAGTGTTTCCCCAGAAAGCCCGAGATGATGTCCTCAAATGTCTTGACTGTTGCTGATCACCTGGTTCATTTTGCGTTTCTTTGTTGCTGCAGCTGAACCAGGGTCAGCTGACTCAGCTGATATCCAATCTTGGCTCTTCGGAGGACGACGGCAACTGTAAGCAGCTGCCCGACTGCATCCAGGGAGAGAACGGACTCATTCTAACTGACCTCGGCAGGAAGCAGGTTCGTATTTCAAAATATCGTACAAGAGAAAGAGGGCAGGTCTTAGAACCAACCAGTCCTCCAAACCATACCACGATATCGGTCGTTGGTTCCTCCCCTCTGATATGACCATTGATTGTAAATATGAATGGACAGAGCTTGTGTGACGTCACCCGTTGGTTTGTGGAGATCTGCTACGAGCCGTCGAGTTTGCCGTTACGGGCGCAGCCATCGTGGATGTGATGATTTTAGACGTGAGGGAGGAGCCATAGACTGATGGGCGCTATCTGACTGTGATGTTAGCTGAGAGTCGGCAACGCTGCTTACACTCTACGTTACACACTTTCACTGGCAATCTGGATGCAACTGCTGCTGAAAGCTAGTGTGTGTCTGTCTTTTTGTGCAGATTATAAGTGGACTGCGCAGGTTTGATATTCAGTATCAAGGAGACCCGGAGCTGCAGCCCATTAGGAGCTATGAGAACGCCCTGCTGGTCAGGCTTCTCTACCGGATCTCTTCTCTGATTAACGACAGGGTAAGTGGTGTAACACAAACAAATATATTTATTCTATTCACACACAATGAGGCATATTTTCATTTTTTGAGGAACTATAGGGCACTTAACATCTACAACAGGTCTACACTTAGAACGGACCCACTGCGGTTACGTTTTTGGTGGAACTGTTCGTTTAATAGTCGACTCAGAAGAAAGCAAAGGTTTTGACAATAAACCACATCAACACAACAGTATGTGGAGTTAAACTGGATGGGCCCAGTAACCTCTGAATAGTTGTACTTGTTGTTAAATTACAATGTGAGCGGCAGCCAACGGGGGGGGGATGCATTATGTCGGCAAGGTAATTTATAAGGTAACCACAACAAAAAAAATTGTACAGCCCTATTTCTGATACCGTGGTGGCATAAATTTTGCCACGGTGGGCCGCCACTACAAAATCAACATGGAGGAAACACTGCTGTTACTAAAACATTTATATTATTGAAGAATTTCTAGATTCAAAATCCTTTGCTGAAGCAAGGGATAAGGGAAAAAGTACAAGACCCTGAAGATAAACTAACAATAAATACATTTAAAAAAGTATTTTCCTTTGAACTATAAAAATAGTTCCTTTTTAGTTTCCTCTAGATTTCAGACCTTCAGAACAATCTGGTT
This sequence comes from Perca flavescens, assembly GCF_004354835.1. Taxonomy (NCBI): domain Eukaryota; kingdom Metazoa; phylum Chordata; class Actinopteri; order Perciformes; family Percidae; genus Perca; species Perca flavescens. Next base: position 3,118,066 of record NC_041334.1, read on the forward strand.
TCAACAGTTTTTTTCTACTCTCGGCTCAACGTGATGTCAACTCATTTTATTTCATTATATTATATAGTCATCTTCTCCAGAGTTTGTGTTTACGTTACATACACTTCTACACGTAGCTACATGCTAACGTCAGCGAAACCTTTAATCTTGGTTTTACAGATGTTATTTTCTCCCCAGTGTCTGATCACATTCCTGCTGGAATATATCTGCTTGTGTAGTTTTTAGTTTAGAAGCTTTAACGCAGATTTTTTTACAGTATATACTCGGTTACAGTCAGCCTTGTGTTTGTTCACGCTGCCCCCAAGTAGCCAAAACATGAGTTATAAAACTACCTTTCTGTCATATCTGCTGAAACTGCCCCTATGTTCCAGTAGAACTACATGAAGCAGGTCATTTAAAAATAAATCCAGCTCCTCTGGCACCACCTACAGCCTGGAGTGTGATTTGCAAAAATCCACCGCTCCCTGTTCAGATGCACCAATCAGGGATGGGGGGGGTCTAACTGTGTGTCAATCACTGCTCAGGCACACGCATTCATTCTCCCTTGTGGGGGGAGGGGCTTAGAGAGAGTAAAATGTAAGACCGATAACAGACAGTTAATATTAGAAAAAATAGGTCCACTTTAACAATCAACAAGCTTTTTTTCTTTCAAACTAAAGTTCACTTAGTGCTGTTCGATTATGGAGAAAAGAAATCATAATCAGGATTATTTAACACGATTACTCATTGACTTCTGAAAAGATGTTTTATTTATTTACTAAGGGCCCTATTTTAACGATCTAAGTGCACGGCGTGAAGCGCCTGGTGCAGATGTGTTTAGGGCGTGTCCAAATCAACTTTTGCCAGTTTGACGGCGGAAAAAAGGCTCCGTGTGCCGGGCGCATGGTTCTAAAGGGTTGTTCTTAGTGTCTTCATTTATCAGAGGGGTGTTTGGGCGTAACATGCAATCAACCAATCAGAGATCATCTCCCATTCCCTTTAAAAGCCAGGCGCGTTTGGACCTTGGAGCATTGCTGTAATGATGGAGGATTTGCATTTGTAATATTTTTATTTGTAATCTTCTGCATGTGTGTGTGCTGCTGTGCGTCCCTGTGTGTGTAACAAGCATAGTGTGTGTGCGCTGTACACGAGCCTAGGAGCATTTTACTAATGCTCTGTTAAAATAACAATGAAATGCTGCGTTATTGACTTTAGACCGTTTTTTTGTTGGTCAATGGCGCGATCACTTCCCGCTGCCTCAAGATTTCAATACGCCCAGAATGCACCTGAACACACCTCCCTGTAAGACCAGCACGCCCATGGGCGCACAGATGGGCGCAGGTGCGTTTGCTATTTAAACGACACGGGCGCTGGACGGCCTTAAAATAGCAAAGACACTCGTCAGGCTGTGCGCCGTGCTGCGCCTGGTGCTAGACAGGGCCCTTAGAGTTAAACCGTGGATAAAACAATGAAAAAGTTAAACATTATCAACAGCCTAGCTTAGCACAGATCCTGGAGGTAACCGGCTCCATCTAGCCTACTGCTCCCAATAAGTGTAAGTGAATATAGTTCCCAGTATGTATACGGTTAGAAGATGGCTGTGTGTCATGTGACCTTGTTATTTGTACACGCTGTGACTATACAAATCACAACATGGAAATAGGAACATGTTGGTGTTATTTTGTCACTTATTGGGAGCAGTATCTGTGCTAAGCTAGGCTAGCGGTGGGTGCGTCTGACAGAGTTACAACACGCACGGAGATGAGAAGGGTATGTATGGACTTATCTAACTCTGGGGGTTACTGTGAATAAGACAAAGTCCCAGTAAGTCGGCATGCTCCTTTTAACTAATAGTACTTTAACCTGAGAAAAATGTTCATATCTCCCACAGTTCGGAGGGCACATGAATGCGCTCTGCTCGCGCCCAGACTTCCTGGGTCGCCTGGGTCGTCACTACTTGGCGGATCCCGATTCTACGACGCAACTGAAGCAGAGCCCGCTCTCCCGGCGCACGTTGGAGAGGAACCGGCAGCCGCGGCTGAGCCTGCGGCCACTGGCCAGCTACCGGACCATCCTGCTGCTGCTGGTCTTCTACGCGTTCGGAGGCGTCCTGTCGTTGGGACCCGTCTCCAGCATTCTGCTCATCCTCAGCGGCTGCTTCCTGTTGGGACTCGTGATGACTCTGTTTGGAGACAAACTGAAAAAACACTAGCTGAGCCGCGGGGTCCCTACACACGTCGGAAACATCCGCACATCATCACTTTCATCAAGTCCAGCTTTGAATGTTTTTGCTAAGCAAAAATGTGTGAAATCCAATGAAGTGTCGCACAACGGATGGTGAATAATGTTTGTTATTGATGCACGGCTGCAACTAACGGATGATTTTTCATAACAAGTCATAAGTTCATAAGTCAGTTATTTTCTTTAATCATCGTTTAGACTATATCAACTTTTTATTTAATGCCTATAGCCCAAAGTGGTGTCATCAAATGTCTTCCAACCTAAAACCCCCAAAATATGAGATTTACTACAATGTAAAGATGAGAAGAAAACAACTTAACTTTCACATTTTAGAAGCTTAAAGCTATAGTGCGTAGTTTCTGCCGACCCCATGAGGAATAGTGTAAATACTCGCTGAAGTGCAAATACTCTCTGCAGTGTAAGTGCTCGCTATAGTCAAGTATAAGTACCCGCTGTAGTGTAAGTACTGGCTATAGTGTAAGTACTCTCTGTATTGTAAGTACTCCCTATCGTCTAAGTACTCCCAATAGTGTAAGTACTCTGTTTCTGAACACAGACTCTTGAGATTTCAAGAGGTCAAATTCATTTTAGTTCATGGGCCACACCCCCCTAATTTAACCTCAAGTGGGCCAGACCAGTAAACCATTCCAGGAAGATTAGAAACTTTATCTGCTTGATGTTGGCATACAGTTTGCTTCTGCTCCGACAGCGTTGTAAGGCCATTATAGGAACATATAATAATGTTACGGACCCGGGAGAGAGGGCTAACAACCTGAGAGAACATTTTTTTTAATTTCTAAGATTAAAGTCCTAAATTTACGGAAAAATAACTGATACTCTCTGAGATTAAAGTGGTAAATTTGGAATTGGAATTAATTACTTCTCTGCAATTTTCAACGTCATCGAGTAAGACTGATTGGACCCTTTTGCACGCTGGTTGTGGCCCACATGCTGTATGTTTGACCCCTCCCCCCCCTGATCTAAAGGGACAGCATTTTGAAACGAGATGTGTAGGAACCCTGCTGGCAGTAGACTGGCAGCTCTTTTGTTCTTGCTTTCTGATGGGACTGCCTAACTGTTTTAAAGGTGGTTCTTAAAACCCTGTACATAAACACAGAGCCTTGTTGCTCTGTTGCTAGAGTTTCTCTTTCTTTTTCGACAAGTATCTGAAAACAGATGCCGGCCAAAAAACCTTCAATGTAATTAAACGTTTTTCACCATGAGAGCAGAATGCCTTTTTGTCCAAAAGATTCAATAAACAGTTTGCACTCGTTTGTAGTTCTGTTGGTTCCTAATTCATTCATTTATTAATGGGAAGTGTACAGATCTAATAGACAAGGATTTTAAGCAAAATAGAGGTATGCCAAACACGTTTTTATATATTTTTTTAATTGAGTTTTATTGATTATTTATTGGTGGGGTGGTGATGGCACAGTGGATATGGCCGATGCCTTTGGTGTGGGAGATCTGGGTTCAATTCCTACTGTGATACATCAACCAATGTGTCATTGAGCAAGACACTTAACCCCTAGTTGCTCCAGAGGTCTGCGACCTCTGAGAGATATATAGATATACAGTGGGGGAAATAAGTATTTGACCCCTTGCTGATTTTGCAGGTTTGCCCACTTACAAAGAATGCAAAAATCTACAATTGTAATCATATGTACATTCTAACAGGGAAAGACACAATCCCAAAGAAAATTCCAGAAAATCACATCATATGAATTTATTAAAATTGATAACCATCTGATGAGGAAAAACAAGTATTTGACCCCCTGGACAAACAGCAAGTATTCTGGCTCCTACAAGCCAGTTATTCTTTCTTTAAGACACAGCCCCAATACGAACCAATTGTCTACATCAAATACACCTGCCTCATCTCGTTACCTGTATAAAAGACACCTGTCAACACCCAAACAACCAGCATCCAACATCACCACCATGGGCAAGACCAAAGAGCTTTCTACGGGACATCAGGGACAAGATTGTTGATCTGCACAAGGCTGGGATGGGCTACAAGAGAATCGGAAAGCAACTTGGAGAGAAAAGATCAACTGTCGGTGCAGTTATCAGGAAATGGAAGAAGCACCACACCACCGCCAACCTCCCTCGGTCTGGGCCTCCACACAAGATCTTGCCTCGTGGGGTGTCCCTAATCATGCGAACGGTGAGGAATCATCCCAAAACCACAAGGGGGGAACTGATGAATCAACTGAAGGCAGCTGGGACCACAGTTACAAAAGAAACGGTTGGTAACACACTACGCCGTCATGGATTGAAATCCTGCAGCGCATGCAAGGTCCCCCTGCTCAAGAAGAAACATGTACAGGCCCGCATGAAGTTCGCCATTCACCACCTGGACGACTCAGAAGAGGCCTGGAAGAAGGTGATGTGGTCAGATGAGACCAAAATAGAACTTTTTGGCCTCAACTCAACTCGTTGTGTTTGGAGGGCAAAGAACACAGAGTACAACCCAAAGAACACCATCCCCACCGTCAAGCATGGTGGTGGCAACATCATGCTTTGGGGGTGCTTTTCAACCAAGGGGACGGGACAACTCCATCGTATTGAGGGGAGGATGGACGGGGCCATGTATCGTGGAATTCTGGACCGACATCTCCTTCCCTCAGTGAGAGAGCTGAAGATGGGTCGAGGATGGGTGTTTCAGCACGACAACGACCCTAAGCACACCGCCAAAGCAACAAAAGAGTGGCTGAAGAAGAAGCACATCAAGGTTCTGGAGTGGCCTAGCCAGTCTCCAGACCTGAATCCAATTGAAAATCTTTGGAGGGAGCTTAAAATTTGAGTTGCCAGGCGACAACCTCGGAACCTGAATGATTTGGAGGCTGTCTGCAGGGAGGAGGGGCCAACATCCCTGCCGAAATGTGCACAAACCTTGTCACCAACTATAAAAACGTTTGACATCTGTGCTGGCCAATAATGGCTTTTCTACAAAATATTAACATGCTGTTTGTCCAGGGGGTCAAATACTTGTTTTTCCTCATCAGATGGTTATCAATTTTAATAAATTCATATGATGTGATTTTCTGGAATTTTCTTTGGGATTCTGTCTTTCACTGTTAGAATGTACATATGATTAAAATTGTAGATTTTTGCATTCTTTGTAAGTGGGCAAACCTGCAAAATCAGCAAGGGGTCAAATACTTATTTCCCCCACTGTAGATATATATATATATATATATATATATATATATATATTAAGTCGCTTTGGATGAAAGCGTCCGCTAAATGACATGTAATGTAAAGAAGCAAAGAGACATTGCACATCATATACTTTGCCAAACACTTGATAATTCAGCTTTATTCTGCTAACTTTGTCTCGTACATAAAGTTTTCATAAAAGGCTCAGTGGTTACACTTCTGCCTCACAGCAAGAAGGTTCTGGGTTCAAACCCAGGTCGTCCCAGGCCTTTCTGTGTGAAGTTTGCATGTTCTCCCTGTGCTTGCGTGGGTTTCCTCTGGGTGCTCCGGTTTCTTCCCACCATAAAGACATGCATGCAACTAGGACTACAGTTGAAAATTAGCCGACTGGCTAACACTGGCGCATTTACAGAAATGTTAATTAATGTGCATTGTCCTAATATAAATAAATTAATTTCTTCTTCAACCGTTTTCTTCAACAATGGAGGGTTTGCTTGCTATTAGGGTTGCATAATGTCTCATTAGGCCATGTAACCTCTACACTACACATAGTGATGGAGTACTCGAGTCCAACTCGAGAATCTATTCTCTGGACTCGTGACTTGACCTCGCGGACTGAGGACTTGACTCGGACTCGAGGATATATAAAATCGGACATTGGATGAAGTTTCTGACTTAATAGGTTATACAAATTTGATATCAGGTGTTACACTTTTCCTGTTTCGGCCAGGATCTCTTTTGTTCCTCACAGCCACGCATACACTTCTTCTTCAATCGGACACCGCAACCATTCGCTGTCCTTGCTTGACAACACACTTAACGCTGCATTCTTGCTCTTTAAGTGCATGATTCACGGGCTCCCTAACCCTACTACATAGTCCCTTTCCGACCGGAGGGATTTTTGCAGTTCCTAGAACATAACATTCTTAGAACCCTTTTTTTCCTCGTGTTCCGACTGGACCAATTTGGGGATTATTAAATTGGTCTGACCGCAGTTCCCTGTAACTCTTTCAGCTCCTACTTCAGGGCAGGCTCTTTTCCCTTTTGTGGTGGTTAGATGGCTGTGTTATAATAAGAAAAGGTCTGCACTGGCATTCAGACAACTTTGCTCATGATGCCCATTCAATTTGCCAGTGTAGGCCTTTTGTGTTCACACGGCCATCTAATCACACCTGTTGACATTCTTGTGAAATGTTTGTGTATCATCACAAAAGGCCTACACTGGCTATTTGAATGGTTAATATGGTGCAAAATGTGAGAGCTTGTAGAATATGTTAAAATTTGCACTTGTAAAAAAATAGAATTTGCACTTGTAAAAAATATTCACACATACGTGATCTGAATTTACAAGTTCAGAAAAATCTGAACTTGTAAATTGAAATTTGCACTCGTGGAATCTGATCCACCAGCTCACATTCAACAATTGGGAAAGTAGCATTGCTAATTCTAAAACCCCAACCGTACGCCGCTCCTCCTGCTCCACAGACGGCTTTGACGTCATCAAACCTCCCTACGATGAAGGTATTGGATCTCTTACAGTTGATGCCGTCTCTGATTTGTCCGTCCTTCATCGCAAAAATTCAGCAGGAGTCATCCTGGTCATGATATGCTTCTAACCAAACGTGATAGCATCTGAGCAGCAGAGAGCAGCAGAACAGCAGCAAAGACCGAGATCTTCATGGTTATCTGGAGAACACAGTTATAAAGTGACAAAAGCATAAAAAGAAAACCTGTACAAGAAGTGGCAATAAGGTCTTAACGTGTTGAAAATGAGAAACCTGAGATTAGAGAAGTGCTGCAGATTCATACTATGTTAACACACACACACACACACACACACACACACACACACACACACACACTGACGGTTGGTCTGACACTGACTTCTGTGCGAGTGTGTGAAAGTCTTGTGTTTTATGTTATTCCAAACAAGCAACTTACAGTTTCTTCAAACCGTCCAAAGTGTCGACTCGACTGGAGCTGCCAGAGAATGTAAGACATTTAATTTAATTGGTCGAGGGTGTTTTTGTCTGTGGTGTTAAAGCAATCGCTAAATATTTTTGGGAAATGAGCTTATTTGCATCTGTGTGGACTAGCGAGACCTTCCTGCACAGCGCCGTAGAGGAAGGTCTGGCTGTAAGAGACTACAAACATGGATGTCTCAATGATTAAACAGGACTGCATTAAAAAAACAGACACAAGTGTAAACTGTCAGATGGGTTTTATTCAACAAGAGACCCAAGTTCCACTGATTCATCAGCTGGTTAATAAGACAGAAACCTATCAAAGTGAACAGGATCTCCTTTAACATCGCATGCGACTACAATGTGCCTGTTATAAGCTGCACCCTCGTACTCACAAGGAGCGGCAGTAGCATCCTTCAGTCTGCAGACAACAATGTTAAAGGGTGCTCGGCTTTTTCTGAGATCACGAACGCCAGGTTTCTTTTTATTAAAGTATTTCTGTCCTCCAGTCCCACAGATGTCTCTGACGGTTCCAATAGGCGCCCCGATGAAGGTATTCATCAGCTTACAGTTGCCGTTGTAGTCCGTGATTCCTCTGTCATTCATCACTTTGGTGCAGTCGTTATTGTTCATCTCCTCGTTGATATGCTGATTTATAAACTTTGCAGCCAGAGTTTTTTCTTCTCTCACAAAATCCAGAGAGATCACGGCAGCAGAAAGCAGCAGCACACCGGCAATGACAGAGATCTTCATGGTTGTCTGGGGAACACAAAGTGAGAAAAACCTTGTAACAACGCATTATGTAATAAGGTGTAATAAAAAAAAGTGAAACAGTTAAACATATAGGGCCCTATTTTAATGATCTAAGCGCACGGCGTGAAGTGCCTGGCGCAGATGTGTTTAGGGCGTTTCCAAATCCACTTTTGCTAGTTTGACGGTGGAAAAAAGGCTCCGTGCGCCGGGCGCATGGTTCTAAAGGGTTGTTCTTAGTGTCTTCATTAATCAGAGGTGTGTTTTGAGCGTAACATGCAATCAACCAATCAGAGATCATCTCCCATTCCCTTTAAAAGCCAGGCGCGTTTGGACCTTGGAGCATTGCTGTTATGATGGAGGATTTGCACTGTAATCATTTTATTTGTAATCGTTTCCATGTTTGTGTGCTTATTTCAAAATGTGTGTAAGATACAATGACATATAAGCAGTTAAAATATGTTGTGGTGAAACAGGTTTTATTATGTTATATAGTATATATTATCTATTACTTTTAGATTTTCTTTCTTTAAAAGTCTTTCAAAGCCAAAAGAGAAGAAAACATCAGTTCTGGTTGGTTATTACTTAGACTGATGCACCGTGTTATTACAACCCTTCACCTTCTGCAAGATCCGCAGCATTATGTAATGATTTATTACAAAATGCAGAGAAATCTATCACATATTGTGTTCAGGGTTTTTATTAAAAGCGTGCAGCAAACTAAAATTAAGTAAAGAAAACCTTTTAAAAAAAGTGATTTTTCGAGAAAAAAACAAACAAAAACGCCTCAAACCAACCGGACAGTTTGGGTTCAGTTCAAACAGAGCAAAGAGATTAGAGAAGAGCTGCAGATTCATCACATACTTTAGACTTTTCTTACAATAAAGAATAAAAATAAAGTTAGAGAAGAGAGTCAGAGAGGGTTTTCTTACCGAAGAGTTGGTGCAGAAAAGCTTCAGGTGCAAAGATCCAAAAACAGAAGAAGTTCTGTCCTTCAGTCCTCTGCTTTTCGTTCAGTAAAAAGGATTAAATGAAGTGTAAAAGTAAATGTATGTAAAAGCTAAACTGCGCAAAGTCTGAAGGAGAAGAGAATTAGAAATGTAATCATCTGCTGTTTTATATCCTGCGACAGAGAGAGGTTGGGTCTGAAGGAAACAGCTGAATATCATCTCCATATACAGTAAACAATCAGCTACAGGTCCAGGCGTTACGCCCACACTGATCCAGATTTAAACACACTTCACTGGCGGTCAAAGACGAACACAGGAAATGTAAAAGAGGAAGTTAAGATGTCTACTTTTAGGGCGTTTTCACACTTTGTTCAGTGCAGACGCTGACTGTAAATGATGACCTACAAAAAAAAGACAAACATGAAAAACACTGTTTTATATTACAAATCGAAACATAAGGCCCCCATAATTCTTGGTACAAAAACGCAAAAAAATGACAAAAACGTCGATAAAAACATCTTGAGAAACCTACAAAAAATTGAGAAAAAATGACAAAAATAATTACATTTTGAATTTGCTTTTGTCAGTTTTCAGTCTGTCCTTTGTCATTTCTTCTTGACGTTTGTGTCCTTTTGTGCACAAAAAAAGCTCAGTTTTCGGCCAGTCTTCGGTCAGTTTCCGGGCTGTTTTTGGTAATTTTATGGCCAGATTTTCTGTTATATTACGGCTTGTTTAAGGCCAGTTTTCGGTCGGTTTGAGGCAAAGAAAGAACACTTTTACTGCATCAAACTCTTTATTCAACTGTAAATGTTTGAATCAAAGCTTTATCGGCACCAGCAGACACACGGGACAGAGAGCGGCTCACTGGGCATGCTCAGTGGTGACGTCATCATACTCCACACCATCATCACGCTCGGTCATCTCCATGGAGACGGCTGGTTGGTTTCCTGTGGGCGGAGCCAAGAGGTGAGGATGATGATGATGATGTTCGTGTTCCAGAAACGTTAACAAGACTTTCACCCACGAAACGGGTGTTGATGTCCCGAGAGGGTTTTTTATCCAAACCACCATCTTTTTTTAATCTTAACTAGTCATTTTTTTGTGTCTAAACGCCGCTGCATGGCGCTCGGCTATATTTAACTGTAAAGACCGTTTAACTCTCAGATTCGATGTGTACATATTTTAGGGCTCAGTGTTAAAGGTACTTTATTGTCATATACACGTAGCAAAATTCACTCTCTGCATTTAAAGGAACACGCAGACTTATTGGGAATTTAGCTTATTCACCGTAACCCCCAGAGTTAGACAAGTCGATACATACCCTTCTCATCTCCGTGCGTGCTGTAACTCTGTCTGACGGCTCCAGCATTAGCTTAGCCCAGCACAGATCCTGCAGGTAACTGGTTCCAACTAGCCTACTGCTCCCAATTGTGACAAAAGTGACAAAATAACTCCAACATGTTCCTATTTACATGTTGTGATTTGTAGAGTCACAGCGTGTACACAAAACAACGTAACATGAAACACAGCCATCTTCTAACAGTAAACAAACCGGGAACTATATTCTCAGACAGGCTTGCTGCGAGCATATCACTCCGCCCAAGTACTATATTCTTCCGCCTGAGAATATAGTTCCTGGTTTGTTTACTGTTAGAAGACGGCTGTGTCTCATGTTACGTTGTTTTTTGTACACGCCAGACTTATAAATCACAACATGTAAATAGGAACATGTTGGCGTTATTTTGTCACTTATTGGGAGCAGTAGGATTACTGGAACCATTCACCTGCAGGATCTGTGTGATGGCCTGATGCTGCTGGAGCCGTCAGACAGCGTTACAGCACGCACGATGATGAGAAGGGTATGTATGGACTTGTCTAACTCTGGGGGTTACGGTGAATAAGCTAAATTCCCAATAAGTCGGCGTGTTCCTTTAACCCATCCCTCAAGGGAGCAGTGGGCAGCCATTTACAGAGCCCACACTGGAGAACCTAGTACATGTTTTTTGATGGTGGGGGAAACCAGAGCACCCGGAGAAAACCCACGCAAACATGGGGAGAACATACAAACTCCACACAGAAAGGCCCGGACCTGGATTCAAACCCAGAACCTTCTCGCTGTGAGGCCACAGTGCTAACCATTGGGCCTCCATGCTGTTGGTGAATAAAGTGTTTGTGTGCTGGAGAAGATTTGGGCAACATGTTTTTGTTTCTCGCTGCGCCTCATTTAGAAGAAAGCCAGTGTTAGGTGTTAAAACACCTCGACTCTAATAACCATCAAACGTCTCAACTTCCCCTTTTGTGTGTGTATGTGTGTGTGTGTCTGTGTTTATCTATGTGTTTTCATGGATGTGTGTGTGTGTGTGTGTGTGTGTGTGTGTGTGTGTGTGTGTGTGTGTGTGTGTGTGTGTGTGTGTGTGAGTGTGTGTGTCGGTGTTGGTGTCACCTGTCTTCTTCCTGCTGCAGCAGATGGACACCATCACACCTGCAGAGATGCAGTACAGACAGAAGACCAGCAGGTGGAGCAATACTCTGAAAACAGACAGAGGGGGAGGCGGGGAGGAGGAGGAAGGAGGGGGGGAGGAAGGAGGGAGGGAGGAAGGAGGAGGGGAAGAAGGAGGAGGGGAGGAAGGAGGAGGGTAGGAAGGAGGGAGGGAGGTGGTTGCAGGAGGATCTGTGGACAAAAAGAGTGAGTTAATAATGTGTTTCTATTTCAGGACTTCCAGAATCTGTGATGTCTCTGAGGCTACATTTACATCGCTACGTTTTGGTTTAAAAAGGAATATCTTCTGCTACGTTCCCCCCTCTCATTCCCCATGCTCTGGTGTTTCCTCCTCTCATTCCCCCTGCTCTGGTGTTTCCCCCCTCTCATTCCCCCTGCTCTGGCGTTTCCCCCTCTCATTCCCCATGCTCTGGTGTTTCCTCCTCTCATTCCCCCTGCTCTGGTGTTTCCCCCCTCTCATTCCCCATGCTCTGGCATTTCCCCCCTCATTCCCCCTGCTCTGGCGTTTCCCCCTCTCATTCCCCCTGCACTGGTGTTTCCCACTCTCATTCCCCCTGTTTGGGCATGTTTGGACTTCCTCTCGACAGTTACATATTCCATATGTACGGAGGAACTGACCCAATCTTTTTTCTAATCCTAACTAGTCGTTTTGGTGTCTAAACTTAACAGTCGTCGCTGCATGCTGCTCACTTTATCTCGGCTAAACTCAACTGTCTACAGTTCTGACAGTCGCCTGATTTCGTAGTATATGATATGTTGTGAAAGCGTGTCTGTTTGTTGTTTGTCTCCCTGCGTTAAACCGTTTTCATGACGATGTTTGAGTTGTCCTGACCTCTGACAGTCAGCCTGCTCTCTCTGGACATCATCACCATGTCATAGTCCACAGCACTGCAGCTGTAGACGCCTTCGTCAGACGGTTGGACGCTGCTGATGGTGAACTCTGGCGGCAGATGATCTATTTTCCTCTCTTCTCCAATCACACGCTCTCTCTGGATAGACCGGACTTCGTATCTTGACCTGCAGCGCAACATGACATCATCTCCTGTCATCACCGGGAGAGTGGGGATCTCCAGGATCACATGAGCTAAACAACAGAGACACATGGAGCATGTTAGCATATGTTAGAATATGCTAGCATGGTACAAGTACTTGGTTTTTGTACCAGACACATGGATTTGGACATGGCCGCTCTTCGTCCCAGCTCTGTCTTCACACCAGTAGATTCTGTCGTCTACAGCTGGAGAGAGATCGGAGACGATGCAGGAGGAACCAGCGAACGTCCCAAAGTCCTGTTGATCTTCATCACATGACTGAGTCTGTCCCCCGTAACCAACGGCCCTCTTCAGCCTCCATCCAGCAGAGACCTGTCCTCCTGCACACCTCAGAGACACACTCTCCCCTCGGAGGAACTGATGATGGTTTGGACTGACATCCACAAACACTGCAGCACAGACAGACAGAGAGACAGACAGACAGACACAGAGAGAAAGACAGACAGGCAGAGAGACAGAGCGAGAGAGACAGAGAGAGAGAGAGACAGACCGGCATAGAGACAGACAGGCAGACACAGAGTGACAGAGAGAGACAGAGTGTATGTATTACCAAAGAGACAGAGAGAGACAGATGGACAGACAGCTTTATGTATTATTAAGTAATAGTAACAGAGGAGAGGCATATAGAACAGTCCCTCCAGAAAAACGTGATTATGCAATCGCATAATTCAATGCATAATCAGCCAAAGTCTGCATATTTATGCGGGGGGGGGGGGTCGCACTTTCGCCGCATAAATTGTCGATTTCCGTGCAAAATATGCGGGGCTTGCATGATTTTATAATCCGTGCATTTTTGTTGCAAAAAAGTCACATATATCTTAGCAGAAAGATGAAAAATGTTGCGTTTACGTCACACAAGATCAGCCATTTTCCCCTGTTGCCATGGGAACATTATGAAGTGACGTAATTATGCGACGTGAACATCATCGAAAAGCAGGGTGTTGGGGGGGGGAAATCACTTTTCTTTTTCTTTTTCATCAAACCGCAGTTTTTGCAAGTTCCCGCAATTTCATTGCATACAATTGCATAAATATCTCGCATATTCCATCACATTTTTTAAGAAAACGTGCCGCATAATCAAGGATTTTTGCCCAAAACAATCACAAAAAAACTCAGCATTTTTCTGGAAGGACTGATAGAAGCTTTTGCCTTTTCAGTCGGTTTACTGTTTGAGTTTACACTTTGATACTGTATGTTTATAATTTTATATTTTCATTATTATTTAGTGTCAGCTCACCTGCAGACACAGTCAGTCCAGATAGCAGCACACCTGCAACATATCATTATTAATATTAAAACTGTTAATGTGTTGATCAGGTTTCATGAAGACGTTCATCTCTATGAAAACTTAAAGTCTGAAGGAAGAAAAGGAGAAGAGACACTAACAGTAGTTAAAGTGTGATCTGAGTTCATATATTTCAGGAAGGAAAGACGGTAATAGAAACGTTACAGAAGCTTTTGCCTCGGACCTTTCAGTCACTGTTGACTGTTTGAGTTTGAACAGGTAGCAATGTTACCTTCAAACTCAAGTAATCTGATTACAGAGAGCGGGAAGAGGAGAGCATCTCTTCCCCATAACTTACACTGTTTCAATTAAAATAACGACATATTGAAAGTAGAGCTTAGAGATCTAAAGTGTGATGAATGTGCGTTTCTTACTGTCAGTGTTTTTTTCTATGATCTTTATAACTTATACAAAAAGCGATAAAATAAGTTATTAAAGTCGTCAATAAGCAATGATCGGTTTTTATTTCCTGCCGTCAAAACTGTGGAACGACTTCTTTATTGTTTCATAATCAACAGGTTTTATCAACCGGCCTGTTCCACTTTTAGCATTTGAACATCAATATCTATTAACTTTGATTTTAACATATATATAATCATCCAGAGGAGAGAGTTGAAGTTGTGATGAAGTGGCGAATGAACGAATTTAGACTCACCGAGCAGCGGAGACACGAACGACAAAGCCTTCATGTTGTCAATCTCCGCACAAACTGATCACACCTCTCGGCATCAAACCACAGCTTCTGGTTTCTTCAAACTGAACCAACCTGATTGGTTCTCAACACAAAGTTACACCAATTTAGGGGAAACTTCTAGTCTGGCTATCACCAGACCAAGCTCAATCTTTTAAGATTATGGCCCAATGAATTTGAACTAACCCTTTAAATGACCAAAGTCCCACAATAAACTAAGTGAGTGATGGAGGCAGCAACTCCCATCGTGTTCTAGTTGGTTAAATGGTTGTTATTGTCAAAAGGAGTCTGGTGTCTTTGAAGAGAGCAAAGATAACGCCGTCAGTTCCCGGTTGTAAATGGCTGTCTGACAGCAAGGTATAGCCCTGAAAATATTCTAACTATAGCGTAAACTTAAAGGGATACCTGTCCGACTTTTAACCAGCTTTGTGTTGTGGCAGTTTGTGCAGATGAACGGCTTCCTCCACTTTTGCGTCGTGGCAAACAACGTCCCTGACCCAAGAGCAGGGTTACATTTCAGTAGTGGCCCGAAGCTTTCAATACATTTGGAAACTAAGAAGAAGCTGTTTAAACAAATATGTAGAAAGTCGAAAACCATCTGGATTAACTTCATGACCTGAAGAACAGACAAAAAGATGGAGACTTTTGGTTTTATGAAGAAACCTTTTTGTCCCCTTCTAGGGCGGGATTCAAATAATACATTTTCCAATTAATATCAATCTCTGTTTGAGTGATCTGGCATCGATTAATGAAATCCAGAAATTGATCTTTTAACATCTGTCTTTTCATCATGGATGTAGAAGTAAGAAGTACTTTAAACTAACTTTTTGGGGCTCAGTTCTTAATGTAAACATGAACCTGGTGCATTATAACACAGAGGGTTGGTTTCTGCTTCTACACTTTACAGCAGAAGTTCTCCTGGTACAGCGCGCGCCCATATATAGAGGTGTACTCTGGACGCAGCAGCCGCAGGCTTGACTCCGACCTGCGGCCCTTTGCTGCATGTCATTCCCCCTCTCTCCCCTTTCATGACAGCTGTCCTATAAAATAAGGGCCTAAAATGCCCCCAAAAAACCAAATCATTGGCAGTTATGGATAACCTGGAAAAGTTATGGAATTTTACAGTAATCTTATGTGATTCTTTGCCATAAAGTAACATAACGCAGAATTTATTTTCTGTAGCTGTTGACGTAACGCAGCGCTAATATACAGTGGTGTGAAAAAGTGTTTGCCCCCTTCCTCATTTCCTGTTCCTTTGCATGTGTGTCACACTTAAGTGTTTCGGAACATCAAACCAATTTAAACAAAAGTCAAGGACAACACAAGTAAACACAAAATGCAATTTGTAAATGAAGGTGTTTATTATTAAAGGAGAAAAAAAATCCAAACCATCATGGCCCTGTGTGAAAAAGTGATTGCCCCCCTTGTTAAAACATACTATAACTGTGGTTGTCCACACCTGAGTTCAATTTCTCTAGCCACACCCAGGCCTGATTATTGCCACACCTGTTCACAATCAAGGCATCACTTAAATAGGAGCTGCTTGACACAGTAAGGTCCACCAGAAGATCCTTAAAAGCTACACATCATGCGAGACCCAAAGAAATTCAGGAACAATTGAGAAAGAAAGTAATTGAGATCTATCAGTCTGGAAAGGGTTATAAAGCCATTTCCAAAGCTTTGGGAATCCAGCGAACCACAGTGAGAGCCATTATCCACAAATGGCGAAGACATGGAACAGTGGTGAACCTTCCCAGGAGTGGCCAACCGCCCAAAATTACCCCAAGAGCGCAGCGACGACTCATCAAGAGGTCACAAAAGACCCCACAACAACGTCCAAAGAACTGCAGGCCTCACTTGCCTCAGTTAAGGTCAGCGTTCATGCCTCCACCATCAGGAAAAGACTGGGCAAAAATGGCCTGCATGGCAGAGTTCAAGGAGAAAACCACTGCTGAGCAAAAAAGAACATCAAAGCTCGTCTCAATTTCTCCAGAACACATCTTGATGATCCCCAAGACTTTTGGGACAACATTCTGTGGACCGATGAGACAAAAAAGTGGAACTCTTTGGAAGGTGTGTGTCCAAGTATATCTGGCGTAGAAGGAACACTGCATTTCATAAAAAGAACATTATACCAACTGTAAAATATGGTGGTGGCAGTGTGATGGTCTGGGGCTGTTTGCTGCTTCAGGACCTGGAAGACTTGCCGTGATAAAAGGAACTATGAATTCTGCTGTCTACCAAGAGATCCTGAAGGAGAATGTCCGACCATCTGTTCGTGTACTCAAGCTGAAACGAACTTGGGTTCTGCAACAGGACAATGATCCTAAACACACCAGCAAGTCCACCACCGAATGGCTGAAGAAAAACAAAATGAAGACTTTGGAGTGGCCTAGCCAAAGTCCTGACCTGAATCCTATTGAGATGTTGTGGTATGACCTTAAAAAGGCCGTTCATGCTCGAAAACCCTCTAATGTAACTGAATTAGGACAATTCTGCAAAGATGAGTGGGCCAAAATTCCTCCAGGACGCTGTAAAAGCCTCATTGCACGTTATCGCAAAGCGCTTGGTTGCAGTTGTTGCTGCTAAGGGGGGCCCAACCAGTTATTAGGTTTAGGGGCAATCACTTTTTCACACAGGGCCATGATGGTTTGGATTTTTTTTCTCCTTTAATGATAAACACCTTCATTTACAAATTGCATTTTGTGTTTACTTGTGTTGTCCTTGACTATTGTTTAAATTGGTTTGATGTTCCGAAACACTTAAGTGTGACAAACATGCAAAGGAACAGGAAATGAGGAAGGGGGCAAACACTTTTTCACACCACTGTATGTCAAGGGATTTTGTTAACCATCACGTATGCATCTTCATTTCCCCCCGTTCCGTCTTTACCTCCATGTTTATTTGCCAGCTATCTGAAATTATGTTTTTCACTTTTTTTAAATATTATTTTCTTTGGCAATTTTTCAAGCCTTTATTTGTATAGGACAGTTAAGACTTTAAAGGGGGAGAGAGAGGGGGAATAACATGCAGCAAAGGGCCTCTGGTGCTTTTCAGTTTGGGGATCCTACTAGTTAAAAAGGTTGAAGGAACATGAGGCACTCGAGACGGTAACGTTTAAAAAGCCTATAATATCTTCTTGGCTATAAAGTCATTAAAACATTAAAGCATAGGCATGTTTTAATGATTTGTAGCCAAAAAGATATTAAAGGCTTTTTTAAATGTCACCCTCTCTACTGCCTCCGTTTACTTCAACCTTTTTTATGTTTGAACAAAGAGTTCAAGAGTTTGAATCTGATGTTTTAAATAATGCCAGGCAAGTGTACATTTAATATTTCATGGCTCCCTAATGATGAATACAATTTGTATCAGTCATTAGAGAAATGTTATGTAGTATGTAGGCTACATACTTGTGTTTCAGACTTCCAGAAATTAGTTTAAAATTAGAGTGCTCATATTATGCTCATTTTCAGGTTCATAATTAGGTTGTACCAGAATAAGTTTACATGGTTTAATTAAAAAGAAAAAACACCATATTTTTGTTGTGCTGCACATTGCTGCAGCTCCTCTTTTCACCCTGTGTGTCGAGCTCTCTGTTTTAGCTACAGAGTGAGACATCTCACTTCTGTTCCATCTTTGTTGGTAGTCGCACATGCTCAGTAGCTAGGTAAAGACTACTAGCCAGTCAGAAGCAGAGTATGAGGGCATGCCCTGACAGTACCTAGGTAAGGACTACTAGCCAGTCAGAAGCAGAGTATGAGGGAGTGCCACGCTAGCAGATAGGCAAGCATTATAATATAGAATATATATATAATAATGAAGTAAAGGCTGGACTACAATAGAGCTGTTTGGAGCAGCTTGTGAACAGTGTTTTCTGTTGGAGATGGTAAGTCCCTTTGGGGGGGACTTCGGGCTTTTTCACTTTGTAAACCTATAACGTGCACAAAAAAGATATATAACACAATAAAGGAAAAGGAAAAAGTTGTGCTAATACAAAATTTCCCATCTTGTGTTTGAAACCTTTTGTCAGGTGGAAGGTGAAGCTCGGACCCAAATGCAGTTCAAGGATTTAATAATAAACACAGATCAGACAGCAAAGCACGACACGACAGATCTCCATGACACAGACACACACTAAAAGAAACAATGATCCGACAAAAGACTAAATGATAAAGAGACTAAATACAACAGGTAATGAACAAACAAGGATCAGGTGCTACAACAGGTGGGCGGGGGCGGGGCAGAACAATCAGAGCAGGAGGGAAAAACTAAGTAAAACAAGACAAGACTAGGGAGGACAAACAGATTTCAAAATAAAACAGGAAACACAAAGTCATGATCGTGAGAGCACCCCCTCTTAAGGGACGGCCACCAGACGGCCCAAAAACAAGAAATGTTCACCAATGTCCACAAAGGAGCAAAGAGCCCAGAAAGAGCGAACAAAAATCGGAGCAGGACTCGGGGCCCGGGGCCGCAGGCAGCGGCGAAGGCAGAATCCCTCCGGTGGCCGAACCAGATGGCGAAGACCCTCACGATGCCAAACAGGACGGCGAAGACGCACAGGCGGCCGGCCAGAGGAACCCCGCCAGAGGCTGCACAGGACAGCGAAGGTGAAGACCCTCTTGAGGCTGAGCAGGCGATACCCTTCTGGCAGCCGTCGGCGAAGGCGAGACCCCTCTGGAGGCCGGCTGCAAAGGCAAAACCCCTCTGGAGGCCGGCGGTGAAGGCGGAATCCCTCTGACGGCCGGGCAGACGACGGGTCAGCTGGGTTGAAGACAGGCGCCGGATCAGCTGGGCTGGAGTCAGGTGGCGGGTCAGCTGGGTTGCAGTCAGACGACCAGGCAACGGGAACAGAGGTAAACTGGGGTGCCGACAGGACAAGAAGGGCAGGAGTAGGTTTGACCGCCGACAGGACGGGGAGCAGGAGTCGGCCGGACCGCCGACAAAACACGGGGAGCAGGAGTCGGCCATACCACCGACAAATCACTGGAGACAGGAGCCTCTGGAACACCGGGGAACGGCACAGTCGCTGAGGGGCCACACTGCACAGTCTGAGGTGCCTAACAAAACCTCAGGGGTGCCTAACAATGGCGTAGACTCTGGGATACCGGTAAACTGAGGCTCAGAAACACTGGTCAGTTCTGGAACACTGGTGCAGTTGACATTTTAAGCTAGAAGATGTCATCACAACATCCACAGGATGTCGAAAAACTCATTCAAGGAGCTGTGCCATGTCTTTTTGAGTGGAACAATTTTTGTTTACCACCGCCAAGGTGCAGTGTTTGGGAGCGCTGCCCTAAACGCCCCTCTACCCCGCCGGACCCGGCGTCTGAGACTGCTGGCTCTGATTGCGAGATGGAAGTAACGTTACCACTGGAGCATGACTCCCCTGTAACTCCGACTCCATCTGAGTTAGTGGAAGAGAACGAAACGTTTAAGCAAAAAGTCCAGGAGCTGCAACAACAGATTGAAACTCTGCAACTGCAATCAAGATTTGGTCTAGAGCGTCTTGCTGAAGGTCTAATGAGGACATTTGGTTTTACACAAGGTAGGTCCATAACCATTCAATGACCTACTTCGTCGGAACTTGTCTTAACCCAGTAAGTTTACAAGAGAGACTTGCGGTCACTCTAGTCCTGGCATCCGGTACCAGTCAGAATGCAGTTGCTATTGGTGCACTTGCTTGGAAAACTTGCCCTCAAACTCGTCCATGCTTCCTGTTTCCGCTTTGTTGTTTACCGCTGAAAAAAATAGAGTGGGTCGCGCACTTTAAATCCTGGCGCGCCAGCGATTTTGACGTCACATTGTCACGTGACAGGTCGGGAACGTCGACTGTAAAGAGGCCTTCAGGAGTAGTCCCTCACGCTAAGTTGATGATTAACTAAATACACACACCAGCGGGTTCACAGAAGTTTTTGCTTTGTGACAATAAAAGGAAGTACAGTACTTTCGTCCGGGAGCTCCTGGGCCTCTGGACTGGACTACAAGCCAATGACTTTTGCCATGGCCAAGACTTCTTAGCCATGGTCCGCCCGCCAGCAGTGTCAGCTCTCCGCCGTCTCGGAGTTCACCACGGATATTAAGCATGTGGCTGGTAAGGACAACTTTGTCTCCGACTGCCTCTCAAGGGCGGTTGCAAGGTCCTTGCACTTGAGGCTCGACTACACTGCTATGGCTGCTGACCAAGCCGCTGACTCAAAGGTGCAGGCCTACCGTACAGCCACCACTGGGCTGCAGTTGGAGGACGTGGTGTTTGATAAGTCCAATACCACGCTCTTCTGCGATGTCTCCACTGGCCAGCTCCACCCCATGGTGCCAGCAGATTGGCCATGATTCATGGTTTATCCCACCCTGGTGTGAAGCCATCTACCAGGCTGGTAGATGTAAAGTTTGTCTGACCTGGCCTCAGGAAAGATGTTTGGCTGTCAGCGGGCCAAGGTACACCATCATACCAAAGAACCCATGGTGCTGTTTCTGGTTCCTGAGAGGTGTTTCGACCACGTCAACGTGGACCTGGTGGGTCCTTTACCTGCCTCCACTGGGTTTTGCCTTACTGTGGTGGACAGGACCACCAGATGGCCAGAGGCCATTCCTCTGTCTTCGACCACGTCTGCGGAAGTGGCCCCGGCATTCATCGGATCTTGGGTGGCCCGTTTTGGGACACCAGCTGATCTCACCTCCGACACTGGCCCACAGTTTACATCGGAGCTCTGGAATGCAGTTGCTGAGGGTTTGGGGGTGAAGTTCCACCGTACCACAGTGTATAATCCACAGGGCAACGGGCTGTGCAAGCGGTTTCATCGTTCTATGAAGGCTGCTCTTCGGGCCAGCCTAACAGATTGCAACTGGATTGACCGCCTCCCATGGGTCATGCTTGGCCTGCATTCTGCGCCTTAGGAGGACCTGCAGTGCTCATCTGCTGAGATGGTTTCCGGCCAGCCACTGCGAGTGAATTCTGGGGGGGCCTGTGTGGTGACCCACAATATAGAGACATTCACTGGAGATTGCGGCTCCTTTAAGTAGGGAGCTCACTGGGAAGACGGGGTGTTGTGGGGAGACTGTGAGTTTGGCTGTGTAACCTGGAAGTGTAACCTGAAGCTGTAAGCTGTGGATAAAAAGTGGGAGTAAACAGACTCAACTGAATTTGACTTCTCCATCTAATTTTTTTTGCACTCCCACAGTACGTTCTGATCCATCATCTAAAATCGCGTATCAAATGTCTTATTCTTGTTGCAAAGTCTAACTTTAACTACTTTAAGTAATACATCATGTTATTTGTTTTTCAGGACACAAATAACATATATTTGTGTCGTGAAACATGTTTTTTTTAATGCTCTTCACTAGTTGATCTTTACACTAACATACACCAAGCAATAGACAACAGAATACAGGCCTATTGATATGATCTATCATGTACTAATTCTGATGAATGTTAGGAAAAGATAATGAAATAAGGAAAACACAGGAATAGTAACAGAACCAGATAAACATTATAAACAAAAAAAATCATAATTAATTTGCTCTTCTCTCTCCACTCAGCATCCTCCCAGCCCCAGAAACTACTGCCAGATCAATCAATTCCACTGTTGGCACTATACTTTGATGGCCACAGTGACCTGAAGGTTGACTACCGCCTTTCAAGGGAGTCCTTAATGCACTCTTGGCTGTGTTGGTCACGGAATGTGACCATGGTTGGGCCCCAGAGATCGAAGACCAGCACCAGCACCTCCAGGAGCCGTCTCTGGTGCAGATGAGAGACAGAGGATAGCGATGATGTGTTACGTCCCTGACCCTGGCTACATTTAAAAAAATCTAAATAAATAATTTGACCATTTGGCAAATGTAATGTGTGTTCAATATTATTAAGCATTGTCGGACCCTACAATTAGCCTGAAAGTGACAAAGCCAGCAAATATCAACAAATTTTTGTCAGAAAAGTGTTTCAATTCATACACCAGAACATACATTGTCTACTTGTCCCTCGTGACATTTCTCATAAGTTTGACAAAGTAGGGAGTATTTTTAGGAATTTTTGATCAATGATGAATTTGACTTTACCAATTAGTTAAGGTAAACACGCAAGTATACAACCAATTCCTGTAAAGGTTTTACCAATTGAGAGCAGCCAGACTATATTCACAATGTGAATAAGGCTCACCTGAAAAAACAAAAACAAAAAGATGTGAAGGTGCTCGTCCCTGGAAAGCCATCTCCCTCTCCCTCCTCTCCTCCCACTCCTTCAGATCCCTGAAAAACCTCTCCTCCCTCTCTACAGCCTCACGGTGCCGCCTCTCCTCATGCTCTACAGCCTCTCTTGCCTCTCTTGCCTCTCTCTGGTCTCCTCTCTGTTCTGGTGCTCTCGCTCCATCTCCCGCAATCCCTCATCGTACTGCCGCTCATTATCTTTTAAGCCATTAAGGATTTCCATTGTTTCTACCCGGCGCCTCTTTGGGGTAGACACGTTGGAGGAAGAACCCTTGTCCGGTGTCGCCACGGGAGGGGGTGAGGCCCTCACCACTTCCGGGTTGGAAGAAGCAAAGAGAATAGGCGGCTCCACAGACAGCCTGCTCCCAGTTGCTGCATCCATAAGTGCATACCACTTCCAAGACATGACGGTGGCCTCAACCCTCCGTACTAACACCAGTACTAGGATGCTTAAGCACCTTTTTCTTTAAGGAAAAAGAAGGAAGGAAGAAGGAAGCAAGGAAGGAAGGGCAGAAGGAAGGAAGAAAGGAAAAAGAAGGAAGGAAGGAAGGATATCCTGAGAACCTGATCAGCTTAACTTAAAAAAAGTTCTGTTTGTTGCAATTTTGCAATTCTAAATATAGATAGTGGTTTCTGCCACTTCTACCATCTTTATTCACACACACACACACACACACACACACACACACACACACACACACACACACACACACACACACACACACACACAGCAGTTAAACAACATATTTGAGTCTACAATCACACACAAACAAGCCAGGGAAGTTAAGGGGTTACCAAAAATAAAATATAACCAAAACAAAATCAAAAATATTCAAATGAATATAAAAAATAATAATGAAAAAAGTCATATGATTTAACAGGTTTTTTGTTTGTACACATAGATATGGGAGCCAGCTCCAAAAAAGCTCCTTTTTTCATTTTTTTCATTTTTGACTTATGTAAAAACACTTTGGTTAAAATAATGAGTACATTTATCACATAATACCCTGAAAATACATTTTGAACTACAAGTCCCATGAGCAGGTTCGCCGTCCTTCGTCATCTAACTTCGACCGACATGACGTTCGATGACGCAGCGCGCAGCCGCCGGGAGAAGTTTTGAAAATAAACGTGATACTTTTTTTTAATTTTTCCTAAACGTTTAATATCAGCGTTGTTTCACTAACGTTTTCGGGTTTTTCCCGGCAAAAACAAAAAGCCGATTTTCTTCCAACGAGGAGTTTAACTGAGAAACGCAACAAAGAAGCGGCTCGTACCTCCAGGTGAGTGTCACATTTTAAAAGGCTGTGAAGTTGCTAGCTGAAGCTGTTTGTGTGTCTCTGACATGAGGCGACTGATGTCAACACGCTGCCGCTTTCACTATCTTAACTTACCAAAGCGTTAACACACGGGGAGGAGGGACTGAGTGTGTGTTTTAACACAAAGAGGAAATGCTAATGAGGCTGCGTGAATTGAGCCGAGTTAGCTAAGTTGAAGCTAACTGTCACCTTGTTGCCCGCGTTAGCTGAAAGCTCACACAGAGCAGAAAGTGTCCTCTGATGAGCCAGCTGTCTCGGCCGGAGGAGGCCACCTGTTGTTGCTGCTGCTGATTCTCTCTCTCACACACTCACACACACAGCACCGCTGTAATATCTCTCATAGTATCTGACAACAGCCCGCTGTGTGATGCCTCAACGCCGAGCCACACTCGAACAACTTCTGGTAAGTATTATATTAGGCACTAACGTTAGTGGAGGACGTATTCAGGTCCTTTACAAAGTACTAATACCACACTCGGCCTGCACAATATTATAATTTTTTTAACATTTTAAATTTTTTTATTATAGACAAAGAATCAAGTAAATAATAATAGCACGTGAACATCTAGTGTACAAACTTATGACGATACAAATAACATACCAAGCAATACAAACTAACAAATAACAGAATTATTACATAAAAAAGTTACATGAAAACATAAATTTACAATTAGTCAGAGGTTTCAGGGAGGCAAAGCTCGATAGTTTCCACAATTTGAATACTTTTTTTGTTATCCAACAATCTAAGTGACTTCAGTAGAGATTTAAATTCTACTAGAAAAGGTACAAAACTAGGAGATGAGTTAGAAAATGTCTGCTCGTGAATATAAAATTTGGCATACAGAATGATGAAATGAATTAGACACTCAAGAGCAGCGTTATCGGAATTATCGTAGAAACCGATATCTTTAAGGTTAAAGGTGTAGACAAAGTAAAAAAAAAAAGTAAGACTCCAAATCTGTCAAATCTTTTGGATATTTCACAATAATAATAATAATAATAATAATAATAAAAAGGTGAGCTATTGTTTCAATATTCTGTTTATCGGGCTGCACAGTATATTGTTTGTTTTAAATGTTGACTGGCGCAATAAACCTCTTGCGAAAGACACTCGGACATTTTAACAGTAGAAAACTACACTTTAAAATGTAACTGTTACTGTTTTTCATCGGTTCCTTTTTTATATTCAATTCAATGTTCAATTTGTTCAATAAAATGGTCGAAATGATTTCATTTGATTAATTTTAACCCTCAATATTTGGCGGAAGTTTATGTCTAAAATGTTGAAAAAGCTAGAACAGATAAAAGATAACACTGAAAAAACTTAAAGACAAAACTTGCTAAAGACGTCCAGCTACAATCATTAGATTTGGGGAAAGTCGTTTAGGTAGTTTGATGCTTTTATTTTGCTGTTTTTGGCTCTTTCTTTTTGCTGCATTTCGCATTAATTCAGCTTAGGTGCTGCAACCAAGACTTCTAATGGCAGGGAACACCTGTATACATTTAATACAAACACTGCTACATGATGCAAGTGTACACATGTCGATTGTTTGCTCTTCTACAGACTTCACTCTTTTGTTCCCTTTTCTCCCCCTCCCAATCCGCCTTCCAGGCAGCAATGTCCTCTCCAGAAGACGAAGAGGCGGCTGCGATGTTGTCCGCCGTGTCGGCCGCCGTGTCGGCCGCCATGGCGGTCGCCAACGCCGTGGACGCTAAGGCGGAGCTCACTGCGCTGCTCGACGAATGGGAGGAAACGCAGCAGGGCACCACGGAGCAACTGGTGTCCATCCTTACCAAGTTAGCAGGGAGTTTTGTTTTGTTTAAAAAGCTGTAAAACATAATAATAATACATTTATTTTACATAGTGCTTTAAAAGTTACTCGGAGGTACTTAAAAAAGCTAAAGCAGCCTACACATGGTACGCGATTTGCTCTCTGCGCGCCGCTAGGTAGGGCGCACAGAGCAAACAAGTTTTTTTAAACTTTGAACGCAGCGCAAAGCGGCAAATCCAAGCGGTGTGTGACGCCAGGGGTAGCGCAGCTCATAGTTGTGTGGCATCCCCCGGCCGGCGCAAAGCGCTTTTGCCGCCTATCGTGTGTAGGCAGCTTAAGAACTAAGAAAAACAATAAAAACAAGATCAATATGAAAACATCAATAACGACTCGAGATAAATTATTAAAAAGGTGCAGCAAAGCGGCATAGAAACAGGAGAGAAAGCAATAGAAACAGCTGAGTTGGTGAGAGGTTAAAAGCAGCCAGATATCATTTGTTTTGTTGTATCAGACGCAGATGGAGCTTAGTGTCAGACACTCTCTGTTAGGGGTGGAGCGGTACACAGAAGTCACGGTTCGGTACGAGTTCGGTACAATGGAGGGAAAAGCAAATCAAAAATGCAGAAGGCCATTTTTTTGTCTCAGGCTGTACCACGTAGTGTCATACAGTCTCTCCCCTGAGCTAGCTGCAAAGTAAGATGTAAACAGTAAACAATAAGTACCCCAGATCTTCTCCAGACTCCATCTGGAACTTGTAAACAAAATAAGACAATCAGCTATGAAACAGAAAATACAGCATCTCTGTTCTCTGCAAAGACCAACTAAATCACCTGATTAATGCAACGTTATCACAACGTGTCCCGGGCCCCAGAAAGCTGCTCCCTGCCTGGCTGAAGCTAATATAGGTAGCCCGAAGAAACGAGGCGTCTGTCCCAACTAAAGTTACGGTTCGGAGATGCGGCGCTAGAAACGTAACACTAATCTACAACAGCAGTCTTATCCTCCACTCTCTCGCCTGTTCGCCTGTACTACTGGAACTGACTGGGAAACCAACATTTTCCCAAACTTGCGATCTTAAAGTGACTAAAACTGCATACATAGCTGGAGCTCGGCTACATAGGCGACGCAGCAAAGAGCTTCAGAGCTAAGGCGGGGCTACAGATTAGGTGTCCCTAAAGAACCCGCGTATCTAACGGTAGTTCCGCATTACATTAATTAATTTGCACGCAAGTTTTATTTATTTTTATACCGTGTATTCTCCGTGTAAATTCATGCACCGAACCGTGATGCCCGCACCGCTTCG
Source organism: Perca flavescens (assembly GCF_004354835.1). Taxonomy (NCBI): domain Eukaryota; kingdom Metazoa; phylum Chordata; class Actinopteri; order Perciformes; family Percidae; genus Perca; species Perca flavescens. The sequence goes on from NC_041334.1 coordinate 3,145,239, forward strand.
CTTCAATACCAATACATGTACCGTTCCACCCCTACTGTACGTCTAACGTGTGGTGTCTCCTCTCTGTGTTTCCTGCAGAATATCCGAGCTGATTGAGCGGGAGACGGGAGAGTATCACAAAGCCGACCCCGATCCGTTTGATGACCGTCATCCAGGTTTTATTTTCAACCCCAAAAGTTTCAAAAGTACTAGATTTGTGTTGGTGATGTGGTTATCATACAGTAGATTGTATTTTTAAATGTGTTTTGAAATGACTGTTAATGTGCCCAAAGAGCACTAAGAGGGGCCAGCCCATAGCGGCATCATCTCTTTGGTGAAATTAACACACATAATGGGCAGTGGTGGAATGTAACTAAGTACATTTACTCCAGTACTGTACTTAAGTCCAAATGGTGACTTGTACTTTACTTGAGTCTTTTCTTTTCATGCCACTTTCTTCTTCTACTCCGCTACATTTCAGAGAGAAATATTGGACTTTTTACTCCACTACATTCATCTGACAGCTTTAGTTACTAGTTACTTTACATATTAGGATTTCTGCACACAAAACACATGTAATTTATAAAATCTGATGTTTGATTCTAAAGTAAACTAGCCGACAATATAACGGCTACAAGTCCAGCTGAAATGATTAGACCATTAAACACGCAGCTGTTTGGATCCTTTACACTTTCTATAATGGGAGGATTGTTCTTTACTTTTAATACTGAATATGAATAGCGATCTGTTTTTACTTTCGCTGTGCCCCGAATACTAGCGTTGTAAGCTAATTAGCGGTCTAATCAAAATGTCATTCAACATGAAAAAAGCCTAACAATGACTAATTAGGGGCGTTAGGTTAGCCCCGTGTACTAAGGCTTGGTCATTGTCTCAGCGGCCGCAGGTTTGGTTCCGCCCTGCAGCCCTTTTCTGCATGTCATCCCACTCTCTCTCCCACTTTCCTGACTTAATCTCTCCTATCAATGAAGGCAATAAAAACGCCAAAAACACTCTTAAGGAAAAGACTAATCAGCTAAAGAAGCCGTAGTCGACTGAGACCAAAACGCCAGATTAGTCGACTAGTTGACTGAGAGGGGGCGGCCCTAGTGCCAGTCAGGGTTTTCTGAACTAAACTCAATCTTCTGTTCATATCATTGTTTTTTTGAGTTTCTGACTCCTGTGTAACTTTGCAGGACGAGCGGACCCAGACTGCATGCTGGGCCAACTGCTGAAGATGCTCTTTATGAATGACGACTTCACGAACGCAGTGAGAACTTATTTTTTCTTTTCTTTTATACTATTGTGCTAATCTCAAAGTGTGATGACAAGTTTCTTTTCTCATTCTGACAAAGCAAAGCATGTATGAATCTCGCACGCACACAAACACACAATTATTTTGTTTTATTTCATTATTCTCTTGGTCCTTTTGAAGGATGTAATGGACTTTTATTTACTCCTTAAAATGAACATACGTGTTTGCCCTCCTCCAAAGCACGCTGGAGGAGGGTCTGGCTAGTCCACACAGCATTTTGGGATGGGAGGAAAACGTGCTCTGGTTTATTGGCATTTCTTTAAACCAATCACAATCGTCTTGAGCGGCGCTAAGCACCGTAGAAAAGCCGCTGTGAAATAGGCTCGGAAGGAACTTGTTTTGGTGGAACATGTGTACGTTCAAAAGTAGTTTTAGTCGTGCAACAGACAAAGTCTTTGCAGGTCGTGCACAATCCTAAAATTTCCTTTCACAATCCGCTCTGTCCATAGTTGAGTAGAAAAACTATTAAAACCAGAGCTGCACAATATATCTTTTATTTTTGTAATCGTTATCGTGATATCAACTGCCGCAAAAACCGCATTGCGGAAGGCCGTGACCTATCGCTAAAGACACTCTAAAGAAAATATCAGCAGAAAACTGCCATGTAAGCAACTGTCATTCTTTTTGTAGTGGTGTCTTTTATGTTCAATTGAATGTTAAATTTGCTCAAAAAAAGGATGTTGGAAATGATTTCCTTTCATTTGTTTTAATCTCAACAAGCACTTTGTTGTATTTTAGCAGAATACTGAAAGCAGCAGAAGTGCAGGACTGTGTACCCTTTAATATGTTTATCGCTAGTAATATCGTTATCGTGATATTCAACAACGTCATCGCATATTTTCCTCATCGTGCAGCCCTAATTGGAACCTTATAACAACAGTAAATTAGTCCGATAATCGGACTTAATTGCTATGTTGTTTCATGGACACAGAGTTTTGAAAATCCAGAACTTCAAACAAGCATGATCTGGTTGTCAAACTGTGGAGTTGTCAAAAAGTTTGAGAAACATGGATCTAAATGTACCAACGCCTTTTTGTTAATGTTTTGTGTGTTTGTTTCTCCAGCTGTTGGACACGTATATAATGACCAGCAGAGAGCTGAGCCTCAACACGGCCGCCTGTCGTCTGCTCCAGAACATCATGCCGGGCCTGGAGACCGCCGTCGTCTTCCAAGAGAAGGTCAGACCTACAGAAAAAGATGAATTATAGACTTGTATGCAGTGTTTCCTTTAGGATTTCTTTTAGCAGTGGGGGGCAGGTCTGTCCGAACAATAATAGTCGACTAGGAAGGAAGCGAACGTTTTAACAATAAACTCCATCAACACAACTTTATGTTGAATTAAACTGGACGGGCCCAGTAACCTCTGAATAGTTCTACTTGTTTTTAAATTGTAATGTGAGCGGCAGCCAACGGGGGGGGGGTGCATTATGTCGGCAGGATCATTTAAAAGGCAACTGCGACTACATTGTGCGTCTGCCCTATTTCTGATACCGTGGCAGCAGAATTTTTACCATGGCGGGCTGCCGCTACAAAATTAACATAGAGGAAACGATGGCTCTGCTTAATCTTAACTTTTGTGCCAAGTTCTTCTCTGCTTGTGTTCTTTTTTTATTTATTTGTATTTTAAAAAATCTTCTTTTCAAAGAAGGGATGAAAAATTCTGGCATTTTAAACCCATGTATGATCAAGCGTTTTATTAATTCGCACTGTACCCTTCTTAAATACACTTGAAAAAATATCTGCCCATTGCATCTTATGCAACAGATATTTATTAATGTGTAATATGTTTGTGTGTTTGTTTATGTATGCACCATTCACCAAGGCAAATTCCACATAAGTGTAACTTATTGTGGCTATAAACCCTTTTCTGATTCTGAAACGGAATTGAATTAACCTACATTATAATGTGTTATAAGCCATTTATTAAATGTTTATATACTGCTTATAAATGCTCAATGTGTCTCTCTCTCTCTCTCTCTCTCTCTCTCTCTCTCTCTCTCTCTCTCTCTCTCTCTCTCTCTCTCTCTCTCTCTCTCAGGAAGGTCTAGTTCAGAAGTTGTTCACCTGGGCTCGTGAAGCCGAGCGACCGCTGTGTGTCTACGCCGCGGGCCTGCTGGCCAGAGCCATGGGCAACCAGGAAGTGGCGGCCAGCTACAGAGAGCAGAACGCTCGGCTGGTGGGTCACACACACACACACACACACACACACACACACACACGTTTATACATTCAAACGTTATGTCATTCACTGCACATCACGTGCTGCTGCAGGTCTCCCCTTTTATAATAGTTTTCTCGATCTCTGCTGATTCCTTAAATGTTTTCAAACCAAAATACATCACCTTCTCGTAGAAGATGTCCAACTGAAACTAAATGGCCTGGTTTTTGTCTTCTACAACAAACACTATCTGCTCCGTACTGTAAATCACGTCTTGTGTTCTCCTTTGAGAAAGAATCTGACACGAAAAGGGAGATATTTCTTGATGGAGAACCGAGGAATGTGGCGACACAGGACTAGTATAATCAGATGAAGTCTAGGGCTGCAACTACTACTAGGTCTCCTGGTATACTAGTCCCGTGTGAATAGAGCTTAGGTATAAGATATGATGACCACCACCCACAAAACTCTTCATTCTTATAACATCACTTCTGTCCTTCAAACTTCCAGGTACCAATCATGATTCAGCGGCTGCACGAGCTGCAAACCGAAGAGGCCAAGAGTCGCATTAGTCCCGCCACAACACCCAAAAATCTCAAAACCTCGAGCGTCTCAACAGACCAGCATGACAAGATGGAGGGGAACGATGCAGGAGAGGACGAGAGGGAGAGAAAAGAGAGAGACGGAGAGAGCAGCCCGCCGGCGTCGAAGGCCAATTCCAAACCGTTGTCGCTTCTCAGTTCGAGACAGAAAAACGGCGGCGGAGGTGGCAGCTCAACGCGACTGCTCCCAGACTTTGTTTACCAAGCGGGCCCGGACGCCGCCGCCGCCGCCAGGGAGGCAGAGGACAGGCAGGGGGGACGAGGGCGGAAAAGACGGGCGGTGACGGAGAACGGGAGGAAGGCGAAGCAGAAACTCAACTTTGCCTCGACGTCCTCGTGCAGGGCCGAGGACGAGGCGGAGGGAAGCGACCACAGCGACCAGCCGGCCAACAGCGCCTCTTGGTCCGAGATGAGCGCCATGGTGATCGGCTCCGACTACCGCCTCTCGCCGCTGAGTCCCGCCATGGAGCAGAGGCTCATCCTGCAGTATCTGACGCCGCTCGGAGATTTACAGGAGGTGAGACTCTGAACAAACCACTGCTTTGCCAAATAATGCAAATAACAACAGCAGTAGTTAAAATAATGACATGTGATCATATGGTGAAAGGGTTTGTCTCCAGAACCAGGGGAAACGCTTTCCTCCTTAGGCTGCAGTGGGTTCTTTGAGTATCTTCAGCCTTCACTGGAGTCTCTTGAAGAAATGTCTCCCGTTTAGATTCACTGGGAGACACTGAAATCACTACGTTTTGCCAGCTCACCTAACTTTTGTTGACTCCTCTCCATCAGAGGAGCAGAGGGCTTTGTGATGTTGTCGGTTACATTTCTTACATAAGTGCCTCTCAACCATCCTTGTTTTTTTTTTCAACTTCTCTTGCTTGTCAGGCACAGACATCACATTGCAGTGTTAAAAGCTTAAAGTGCAGATGCTGTCATCATATTGTTTTGTGCACATTTCTCATGCACCGTGTGACCTTTTCCAGACTTGTCATCTTTAAATGTGTTTTCATTTCCTTGGTTTCGGCACCAACTTTTGCAAGATATCTTAGTTTTAAAGAAGACGGAATCACGAGTGCTCTTTTTTTAGTTTGATCATTTACTTAAAGCGTAACTCTCACCAAAATGCAACCTAGGGTCTTTTTGTGAATGCACCCGAGTCAAACGTTTGTTTAAAAGCATAATTAGGACGGAACTGCCACTTTTAAGATTAAGATCGTTTTTTGGTCAAATGGCCTTTAGAATGGGAGTGCTAGGGCCACTACTATGGTCGCATCAAAATCACTATTTTTAAAACACTAAGAAGACTCGACACAACATGAGACTTTGCTCCAAGTATCACCAGGGGCTCTACACATGAACTCGGCATTGAAAGACATTTTTTGTGTACATAGAGTTTACTAAAAAAAGGTTTTGAACAACTCACTGTAGCAGTTGTTGTTTACGCTATCTGCCATCTTGCTAGTCAAATCTAGTCTCCGAATTTGAATGAACGGACTCCATAGGAGGAAATGTCCTTCTTATGAGGCTCCTTTTTCAACTACAAGGTCAATATTGTTTTTCATTACGACAAAACAATGAATTATCTGTGCATTTATATGGAACTAAGCTTTAGGAGCTTTCCATCTTTACTCTCCTCCCTGTTACGTTGCATTCGGAGATCTACGTGGACCGCGACCAGAAAAACCAACAGCTACAGTGAGTTGTTAAAACCTTTCTTTTTAGTAAACTCTGTGTACACAAACAATGTTCTCAATGCTGAGTTCATGTGTAGAGCCCCTGGTGATACTTGGAGCAAAGTCTCATGTTGTGTTGAGCCTTCTTAGTGTTTTAAAAATAGTGATTTTGATGCTATCATATTAGTGCCCCTAGCACTGACCGAAAAACGACAATATGGTAAATCTTAAAAGTGTTGTTTCCGTCCTAATTATGCTTTTAAACGAAAGTTTGACTCGGGTCCATTCACAAAAAGACCCTAGGTTGCATTTTGACGAGAGTTACGCTTTAACACTGAATGACGTAACCAAACCCCCAGATGATCCGTTTAGTGAGAATTATTGTGTCAGTGACGCGAGGACACTGTGGAAGTGCGAGGATTTTACGCACCTTAATTGTTGCAACCCAGCCCTCCATCTTAAATCGTTTATTTTTGCTCCCACTGCTTAAATCAACCGTAGAGCCAATAATCTTTCTCTCCTCCGCAGTTGCTCGCCGTCTTCATGCAGCTGGACACGCGGTCGTTGCTGATGAACTACATCGACCTCAGGCAGACCAAAAATGTCCAGCTCACCTTCGATGCCCTACTGGTAAGACTGTTGGCCTCAAAACAAGTTATGAGGTTTATTCATTTAGAGTTCCATAGACTGCCTGTCTTCTGATCACTGCTCTTTAATCTGATGGCTTAGTGTACTTTGAGTACAAGAGTCTACTACATCATATTTATAAAAGAGAGAGCGCAGTCAGAAATTAGTTAGATATCTGTTCAGTCAGCTTAATATTTAATCTAGTTAGATGATTCAATATTCAAGTAAGCTCATTCAAGTTTATTTGTATAACACATTTAATCAAAGTAAACTCTGTTCTTTTTATTAAAATTAGACAAAGTAAACTTCATTTTACAATTCCAATACCTGAAGTGTGTAAAAAAATAATATAAATATGTAATTGCTGTGTAGGCTTTGGTTTTAGAGCTTCCGGTTCGGTCTCCTAACGGAGAGCATCTACTGCTGAAACTACTTAATTTAAAATGACGTGATATCGAACTGTGCATAGACTCGCGTACTCGCCGATACCTGCATTTCAGGCAGAATCTAAGGCATTTCAGATACTGGTATTTGTATCGAAACAATTCTAGTTTTAAAATGCCTGATTGTGTTTAAAAGTTTGTTTACATCAGTTAAGTGTAAAAAAACTGCAGTAAAACGGGTTTGGATTTTCTGTTGAGAAACACACAACCTGCTTGATTTTTTTATTTACAAATCAACCTCTTCAATTACCTTTTGTAAATATAATATTTCATAGTTAGAGAAGTACTAATTTGAGCCTTAAACCATCCAAGCAGTCGTCTATCTGGCTTGTATTCCAGCCTCCAGCCCCTCCCCACAAAGGAGCGTCTGTGTGTGACTGATAAGATAAAAACCTTTCTGGGTGGTGCTGTGCTTTAGTCAGTAGTGTTTCATCTTTTACACCGTGAAACTGTCCATTTCTTTGCCTAGTTTCTGATTTGATTAAGGAAGTCTAACGTATGGAATTGTTACAGCTCTAACAACCACTGAATGTGATCAATTATTTTAAGTGAATTTTGGACATTCTTTTTTTGTTGCTTGCTTATTGATGAAGAATAGACAGGAAACCCCTTACCGCACAGCCTTTAAAACCAGGAAAAGACTAGTCTATATCCACGACCTTCCACTTCCAGGATTGCCCCGTCCTTTTCTTGGCCGGATGTCAGTTACCTTCCTCGTTCTTTGTGTTGGCGTTTTAAACTCTGCTGGATTTATGAGGACTATGGTTAACTGCTCCTCAGATCTCTGCTCTCTATCTGTCCAATGTGAGTTTTCTGTTACATGACTAAAACAACTTTTGAATGTACACACTTTCCACCAAAACAAGTTCCTTCCTGAGGCTATTTTGCCTCTGAGGCACCGGGACCGGTTTAAATAAATGCCAATAAACCAGAGCATGTTTTTCTCCCATTCTGGAATGCTGTGTGGACTAACCTTCCTTCGCAGCGCTGTGGAGGAAGGTCTGGCAAAGCGAGACTAAGAAAAGACAACACTTGTATCATCAGAATGAGTTTGATTGGCCAAGTATACTTACATACACAAGGAATTTGACTTTGGTAGGTGTTAACTCTCTATACATTCAACAAATAGAAATTCAGTAGACAAATATTAATATAGACACATACTGTACAATAAAGACAACAATATACATATAGGCACTTATCAACATAGTATACAAATATACAAATAAGGCATTATATCAAGAAGTAAACATGGAGTGGGATGTAAAGTGAAAAGTGCAAGACTAGTCATAAGACGATATATATCATATGTATCAATGTCGATATAATATCGATATATTGTCCAGCCCTACTTGGGATTCAACACAGACTCAACCTTCATGACTTGAACCCAGGACTCCTACAGTAGGAACCGCTAAAAACCCCACAACCTCGCTGTCAACTCAATGTTGTAGTTAAAAATGTAGATTTCTCATTCATGTGGATTTCTCAAAACAAAGAAATGTGGGTCCTGATCGTGGCGTGCTATACACATTTACCTCACGTCATCATTTCAAAACTGAGTCCATCTCTTCTTTGTCTCTTCAGTATCTCTCCTCGCTGCTCCTCCACAAGAAGTTTGCGGCAGAGTTCATTACTCACGGAGGAGTGCAGAAACTCCTGGAGATCCCCAGGCCTTCAATGGCAGCAACTGGAGTTTCACTCTGCTTGTACTACCTGGCGTACAACCAGGACGCCATGGAGAGGGTACGCTTAACACGCAGTTACACCTTCAGACCGAGATGATTTAGCAAATTTACTCGTCAGGTTTTGGCTGCCACTGTTTTTTTTTTAAGCACTTAATTTAAGGGTTTAACGTTTAGCTAAAACTGTTAGTCAAGTAGATGATCAACGGACAAAATAGATTCTTTCTGAATCTGATAATCGATAAACCTTTTCAGTCATTTCTAAGTGAAAAAGGTTTGATTGGGTTCATCTTTACAAATGTTTAGAGCTGCATAAATAAGTTGATTAGTTGTCAACTATTAAATTAATCGACAACTCATTTTAATGACCATAAAGATTAGTCAACTAGAAGATACTTCTCTTTAAAAGTACTGTTGGAATAAGTACATTGTGGGTAATGATTCAAGCCAAACTGTTTTAAAGGTGCACTATGAGTTCCTGAATGATGTCACTTCTGTTGACGTTCCAAGTAAATTCCAAAGACAACAGAGCAAGCTCGCCCCTCCGTAAATGTTTAATTGACAAGTTGTCAACTTTTAAATGAATTGCCAACTTTTTCAAAAATAAAATATATAAAAATCCTCTGTCAGCTTTTTAAATGTGAGTATCTTCTAGTTTCTTCTCTCCACTGTGACAGTAAACTGAATATCTGCAGAACATGTAGAGAGAAGACTAGCTGCCCTGTAGCACATGCAGTGTGTCTCCGAGGTGCACTGATCAATAATTCATGGGGGGACTGTGAACTGCTGGCATGCCAGCTGGGTCGCTTCATTTTGTTTTAATAACTTAATATAAACTCTCACAATATAGCTACAGAACATGGCAAAAACAAACTGTAAAAAATGGTAATATTATATATCATTTTTAAATGGAAAAAAGTAAACAATTCTCTTATTCCCACTTCTTAAATGGGAGTATTTTCTAGTTTCTTCTCTCCTCTGTGACAGTAAACTGAATATCTTTTGAGTTGGTGACTAAACAAGACATTTGAGGATGTCATCTTGGGACTTTGGGAAACACTGATCCACATTTTATATACCAAACAACTAATCCATCCATTCAGAATGAAAATAATAATTAACTGCCGCCCTTCAAACATTGAGGTGTATTTGATGATGTGTGTGTGTGTGCGTTTGTAGGTGTGCACGCTCCCAAATGGCGTGCTGTCCGACATGGTGTCCTACGCTCTGTGGCTGCTGGAGTCGTCCCACGCGTCAGGCGTCTGCCACGCCACCATGTTCTTCTCCATCTCCTTCTCCTTCAGGGCGGTGCTGCAGCTCTTCGACCACCAGGACGGCCTGCGCAGGCTCGTCAACTTGGTCAGTGCTAAATCTTTCATCTGACGTTGCCTAAATGCTTTAACACTAACACCACCAGACACTTTAGGGATACTATACCGCCTGAGGCTACATCTTCACTATTTTTTAAGCATTTTTCTGACAAAAAAAAAACGATTTCCGTCCACACAAGAGTTTTAGCTCCAGTAGCAGAACTAATCTGCGTCCATATTAACACGTCTGACAACACATATAGCATGACCATTCACACACACTGGGCATGCGTGTGCATGTGTAAACAGGAAGCAGATTGTCTGACGTTACTCTGCAGTTGAAAATCATGGATGTAGAAGTTGAAAATAGAGAAAATACTCTGGAGAAAGAACAACAATGGTGAAAAGTAAGCACAGGAAATTAATAACTTGGAGCGACGACGAGGTGGAACTGTTACTGAAAGGTCTGTAAGCTACCCAATCGATAAGACCGACTGACCAAAGGTCTCCTTTTGTGTCCGTCCAGACTACAAAGCAACCCTGGAGTTTTCAAACCAAAACAGGGGCGGCAGTGTTTCCAAATGTCTCAGTTTTAGGGGTTTGGAAACGCCGGAGTAGCGTGGACATGAGGCGTAAACGTAGCAAAAGATATTAGTTTTTAAACCAAAACGTAGTAGGGAAGATGTAGCCCAATAGCATCTGTATCCTTTTGTCTTGGTTGACGTTCCAGCCTTCTCTATCTCTGTAGCGCTGTGTTAATCTCTGTAGCAGCAAGAACACACAGCCAGATATCTTATCCAACAGCTTGAACCCACGCAAAACTGATATACTGTACTTCTAGAAGTGTAAAATGTGCTATTTTGCTGTCTATTTTTAGAAAACATATTTTCGCGTTGCCACCCAACGCAGTTAAAAGTCCGGTGACAGACGCAGTTTATTTCATTTTGTTTTGTTTTGCTTATATTATAGCACATAAAAAAGAACATTAACCAAGCAAAATGTATAATAACAGAATATGTAAGGGAGACTAAAAGGCTTACATTATAATTAGGATTACATTATAATTTAAGTTTTTTCAAATCAATGCCCAATGGCGTCAGCTCTGGCATTTTAAATATCTACAGTATAATATTGAATTAATTGTGGTACCTGTCTTAAACTGTGTCCCCTTCTCTCCCTGTAGGTCAGTACTTTGCAGATCCTTAACACGGAGAATGAGGTGTCCATAATGAGTGATGACCAAGTCTTCGCCAACCGACAGACAGCCAAACATACCTGCATGGCCCTGCGCAGGTACTGCAGTGATGGATAGATCGGTAGAGGGTTATATAAATGTATGCAAGTCAACGGAAGGTGGTCACTTGACAACTGTTGTCTGACAAATTGAGGCCAGCGTTTCAGTATTACTTCTTATTATTTAGTCAACTTTTTTGTCTGCAGTTTTCAGTTGGTCTTTCATTTACTTCATGCTGATGTTCTAAAAGGGTTTGAAAGTCTTAAAGTGTAACTTCAGTGTTTCTTTTTAACCTGGACCCTATTTTCCCATGTTTTTGTGTCTTAAGTAGCTTGGCATAGCCAGACCTTCCTCGACAGCGCTGCGGAAGAAGGTCTGGCTAGTCCACACAGTATTCTGGGATTGGAGGAAAACTTGCTCTGGTTTATTGCCATTTCTTCAAACCAATCACAATCGTCTTGGGCGGTGCTAAGCGCCGGACTGAGCCACGGTGTCTCTGCAAAAGTGAAGGAACTTGTTTTGGTGGAACATGTGTACGTTCAAAACTTGTTTTAGTCGTGCAACAGAAAACGCCGATTGGACAGATAGTCTAGCTAGCTGTCAGGATTTACCCTGCAGAGATCTGAGGAGCAGTTAACCATAGTCCTCAGAAATCCACCGGAGTTTAGAACGCCAACACAAAGAAAGAGGAAGGAGACGGACATCCGGCCTAAATGAAGGACATCTGACGGAATTTCTGGCGGCACCAGAGAAATCCTGGAAAAATAAAAACGTCATCGAAATAGAAAAGTGTCTAAGTGACTGATGGGTCTTTGAAATTGGTTCAGTATTAAGCAAGATTGCGGCAGTTGGCCATCGGCGAAATAAGCTGGAATGTAAGTTATTAGCTTTCAGTTTGCATCCACTAAAAGTTCTGTTTTTGCCGCTGACAGACTCAGATTATTATTCTTAGTGTCTGACAACATTATGGAAAGGATCCCAGAGATGGACATTTTTGTTAAAGAGTAAGATCCTTTTTGTTTAACCATTAACCGCTCCAAAATCACCATTGCCAAATTTCCCAGACTACACGCTAAAAGTATCGTTTATTTAAATGGAGTCTGGTGAGTTTGGGGATGGCGATGTCGGGGCTGTTTCATGTTCAACAAAAATGATCTTTCTCTTTAAAAAACTGACGGAAAGTAACTGATGGTAAACATTGCAGCCTGGTTCACGGCTGCCGGTTACAGCGTTCTCGCTCTATTCTGGACCAATTTCGAGAGTTTTGTTCATATTAGTCACTTGGACTCTAATGCACAGGAAAATATGGTCAAGGTTGAAAAAAAGCTCAAATACCCTTTAAATCTTCCTTGATGCAAAATGCACCAACACCCTTCTTTGAAAAACTTTCAGTGCCAGGTGTGTTACAGATGTTATTGATGACTTTGTCCAGGTACTTTGAGGCTCACCTGGCAGTGAAGGTGGAACAGGTCAAACAGTCCCTGCACACGTCAGACGGAGGTACCATTGTTCCCCAGCAGCCATTTTACAAGGTATCATCATCATCCTGTTTGTACAGAAATGTTAAAAAAGAAGGAATTGATAAACCTTATTATAAAATAGTGTGTTCATCTTCTTACATATAAACCTGTGTGTGTTTGTCTGTCTGTCTGTGTTTCCAGGCATATACGTACACCAGAGAGCAGGTTATTGAGATGATGGAGTTTCTGATTGAGTGTGGACCTCCTCAGATCTACTGGGAACCGGTCGAGGTTTTCCACAAGTTGTCCTGTGTCCCTTTAATGCTGCAACTCATATCTACAGCCTGCGACTGGAGGACGTACTACGGCAGGTAAAGTTGCAAAGGGATACCTCTGTTGTAGGGCTGGGTATATTTAATGATTGACAATATGACCTAAAATCACAATTAATTGAACATTTTACCTTGATTATGATTTTGTTTTGTGGAAAGTACAAGTACCTCAAATGTGTACTTAGGTGCAGTACGACTATTTATAGTTATGTATTGAAGGTTTCGAACAATTTAAATGAAGCACACATTGTTTTGGAATGAAAACATCTTATAAAAAAGTCACATTTAACTTTAAATGTAAAATGCAAGTGTCCTAAAAAAGAAAGAAAGTACAAACAACTTTTCGATGAATTGTCCAGCCCTAGTTTAAGTAACTTTTACTTAACAGGACTAACATGACAGTCATTGACAAACTACAGCAGTCGTCGACACAATATAGTGAAACTTTCGACTTCAGCCAGAGAGCAGAGTGGCCATGTTGAAGAACATTCTTAAAACAACTGCTATACCATGGAAAAAAATGAAATAAAATGCTCTCTCTCTGACAAGTTTAACCGAGAAAAGGTGACTGTGAGCCGAGTATAGAACACCGTAAGGTTACGGTTGTTTTAGCGGCTGTTACAGTTAAATTTGGCCGACAAAAGGTGACCGTCATGCTATGACGACCGTTGAGTTTAGACACCAAAATCACTAGTTAAGATTAGAAGAAAGATGGTGGTTAGGGTTAAAATAGTCTCACATTACAAGAACTTCAGGGTCTGGCTAGTCCACACAGCATTCTGGGATGGGAGAAAAACATGCTCTGGTTTATTGGCATTTCTTTAAACCAATCACAGTCATCTTAGGCGGTGCTAAGTGCCGGACGGAGCCACAGTGCCTCTGCAAAATAGCCTCTGGAAGGAACTTGTTTTGGTGGAGCATGTGTACGTTCAACAGTTGTTTTAGTCGTGCAACAGAAAACTCCGATTGGACAGATAGCTGTCTGGATTTACCCTGCAGAGATCTGAGGAGCAGTTAACCATAGTCCTCACAAATCCAGGTTAGAACTAGGGCTGGGAAAAAAATCGATTTGATTTAAAAATCGAGTTGGTAGGTCAAATCGATTCATATTTTCAAAAAATCGATTTTTTTATATTTTTTTTTAATCCAAATACAGTATAAATAATTTGGATGTTTAACAATCTTTGTTGTACACTGCACAGTGACTTTTCACTTAGAGAAAGGGTTTGCCTTTGCAATTTTGTTTATGTTGATGCACTGTAATTAAATACAATAAATATATATTTTTAAAATATATTTACAGTTTGCAGTTATTTGGTTTTAAATGGAAGGGGGGAATCAAATCGTAAATCAAGTTTTTTATTAAAAAATCACAGATTTTTTTAGGGAAACAAATCGCCTAGCTCTAGTTAGAACGCCAACAGAAAGAAAGTGGAAGGTAACTGACATCTGGCCGAATATGATAGCCGGCAGAATAACCTCCGGCACCGGAGCAATCTCGGAAGTGACCGGTCGTTGGTATAGACTAGGGTTGAAACACTGGTCCCCTTTAGTAGTACCTCTTTCCTGGGTACAAATCTCGTGTTTTCCTCCTAACCTCTTGATTTTGGGATTTTATTAATCAATATCACTCAAACAAAGATGAATTTTAATTGGAAAATAGATTATTTTAATCTAGTCCTACTCAGTTGCTTTATGTACAGTAAATCAAGGCTTTTTCAATGCTGTTTGTTTTCTGCTGTCCATCTGTGTGCACTTATATTGATACATTTACAACATTGATAAGTAACTGCACCCATTTTCTTCAATTTCTGTCTCCCTCTCTTTGTATCTGTCCGTCTGTCTGTCCAGGAGTGACACGGTGCGTTATGTCCTGGACATCCTGGCCATACTGGTGGTGGTTCCAAAGGTCCAGTTGGTGCTGGCGGACACCGTAGAGGTTCTGGATGAAACCAGATCGCCTGTTTCCACTGTGGGTCAGTAAAACTCTGTCTCTCCTCCGAGTTTCAGCCTTTAGAACTTCTGTCCTGGATGTGCATTGATTGTCTGTTATGTCTGCTGCAGGTATGAGCATCATTCTGGGTGTTGCTGAGGGTGAGGTGTTTGTCAACGATGCAGAGATCCAAAAGTCTGCCCTACAGGTAAGAAGATGGCTTTAATCAGTGACTAATGCCTACTATACACCAGAAGAATTTGAAAAGACTAAAGTCTGACACCATCTCACATCTAACATTAACGTTAATAATATGTAAGACTTGCAGGGTTATAAATTGCAAGACTACAACTAAATTCATTTAACCAAGCTAGTTAGCTGTTAACTTGAGTGAAAGTTTGCAGATTACTTTCCCTCTTTAGCGCTTAGCTTAGCAGGGCGCCATAGCAAACATAAACAACACTGGCTCTAGCCGTTTGCTGCTTCCTGTTTGGTGCTAAAGGGAGAGCACCCATTGGTTGATGACAATGTTCGCGTGATTTAACTTCACTACCAAGACTTTAAACTTAGAATAATAGGACTCTCAGGGTTTCATTCAGATATTAGACGACACAAACGCACACGCCTATTAACTCGATAATAAAGCTGTAAAGTAGGCTGTCTTTCAACCCACTTCTCAGAAATACAGATAGGATTGGAGATGAAAAGTTTAACTGACACGTAACTGCGATCAGCGCTCACATGCTCCACTTAGCACTAACTGCAATGTTTAATTTTAAATGAATGTAGCCTACTGGCAGTCTGGCACACGTGGGTGCCCAGTTTTTTTTTCCGTGGGTGCTCGAGCTCTGGAGCACCCACGGTATCGGCACATATGCGGCAGGATAATTTAAAAGGCAACCGCGACTACATTGTGCGTCTGCCCTATTTCTGATACTGTGGCGGCAGAAATTTTGCCATGGGGGGCCGCCGCTACAAAATCATCAGAGGAAACACTGTAGCGGCATGTCGGTCGGCCCGTCCACCACTTCCAGACTAAATGATCTCCGCTATTGATTGGATTGTAATGAACAGTTCTTGAAACATTTCAGGATGAATCGTATCGTCTCTGGTGATCCTCTGACTTTTCCTCAAGCGCCACCAGCACTTTGAAATGTTTGTTTTTTTAGTGACATGTCTCGACAGCTATCGAATGGATTGCCATGACATTTTTTGCAGACATTTATGTTCCTTTCATGAGGAATTGTAATAATCGTGGACTTTCCGTCTAGTGCCATAATGAGGTAAAAATTATATATTTTTTTCACAATTTTTATTATTAAATACTTGCAAAGGGATGATATTCCCTTCAGTCTCAGCGTTGTGTTTACTGATAATCTGATAACAATTAATTCTGCGGACTGCAGACAAACCTTAGATTGTTAACACATCTCCACCCCAAGCACAAAAACTTTCCACTCAATTCTGCAGATTTTACAAGTACAGCCTCTCAGGGCAGTTATCAGTTTGTCCAACAGTGTAATTCAAATATTTTCTTTTTCATTTTTTGTTTTGTTTGTCTGCCATCCTTAACACCATCCAAACACTCCCGTCTTCTTCCCTGTTCCACCCCAGGTGATAATAAACTGCGTGTGCGCTCCAGACCGGAGCCTGAACACTGTGGGTGCTTTTGCTGTCACCCCCCTCAGGCCGTCCCTCCACCCCCAGCAGACGTCCGCTCCACACAACGGCGTGCTCGCCCACATGTGGCAAATGGTGCAGAATAACAACGGTATAAAGGTAAGAATGGGAAGAAGCTTTCATCTTTCTTCTCCTTGAATGAGATGTTACAGTGCCTTGCAAAAGCATTCATACCCCTTGAACTTTTCCACGTTTACAACTACAAACGTAAATGTATTTTATTGGGATTTCAGTGTTACACTGGATTTTATTTAGAGGTATCAGAGTAAAGGGGGCGGACTACTTTTTAGATTTTTCTTAAATAAAAAAGTATAATTTTCCTTCCACTCCACAATTATGCGCCACTTTGTATTGGTCTATCACATGAAATCCCAATGAAATACATTTACGTTTGTGGTTGTTACGTGAAAACGTGGGAAAGTTATGAATACTTTATATGATAGGGGTGTCACTCACCGTCCCACACTCCCGTGTCTGTCTGTCTCCCCCAGGTGCTTCTGTCTCTGCTGTCGGTGAAGATGCCCATCACTGACGCCGACCTGATCCGTGCTCTGGCCTGCAAGGCTCTGGTCGGACTCTCCCGCAGCTCAGCGGTCAGGCAAATCATCAGCAAACTGCCCCTCTTCACCAGCAGCCACATTCAACAGGTGAGGACAAGATCCAGGCTTTGCCCTGGGTTTGTGTGTGTTTTTTTTTAAGAGGGCTTAGGTGCAAATGACGTCATGTGTATTTTGCATATTGGTGCCCGTCCTGCGCGCCGGCTCTCCGCATTTTTACGTTCACTGGCTGCAGTATAGGTCATAAAACCTGCCCCCTCCATGTTAATGGATAGGACATGGGCCTAACTAAGAAGGTACTGGGTTTAAATTTCCCAAAGATGGTTTCTGTCATATTAGGTAGGTCTGATCATGCTGATGTTTGTTTTAGTGTTGATTTTTTTTTGATCAGTTTGGTTTTTATTAGTTATTTGGTTTTATAAAAACGTGCTGAAACTTCATGATTGACAGCTGGAATTCAATTCAATTTTATTTATAGTATCAAATCATAACAAGAGTTATCTCAAGACACTTTACAGATAGAGGAGGTCTAGACCACACTCTATAATTTTCAAAGCCCCAACAATTCCAGCAATTCCCCCAAGAGCAAGCATTTAGTGCGACAGTGTTGAGGAAAAACTCCCTTTCAGGGAGAAACCTCAGACCCAGGCTCTTGGTAGGCGGTGTCTGACGCTGCCGGTTGGGGGTGTGATGAACAGTGGCAATAACAGTCATAATAAAGATAATGGAACTATGACTAGAAATAAGTAGTTGTAGTAGTTCATGGCATAGCAGGGCGATAACGGGCTGTAGCAGGGAACTGCAGAGTGTAGCAGGGCATAGCAGGCAAATAAACTAAAGCAATAGCTGTGGGGTTTTACCCACAAATACTCATGTATTTTTTTGTCTTTTATTTACCTCCCTAGCTCATGAAGGAGCCACTGCTGCAGGACAAACGAAGCGAGCACGTCCGCTTCTGCCGATACGCCGCCGATCTGACCGAGCGGGTGTCGGGCAAGCCTCTCCTCATGGGCACCGACGTCTCATTGGCTCGTCTGCAGAGGGCGAACGTGGTCGCCCAATCACGCATCACCTTCCCCGAGAAGGAGCTCCTCATGCTGATCAGAAACCACCTGGTGGCCAAAGGGCTCCACGACACGGCCAACACACTCGTTAAAGAGGCCAACCTGTCTGTGACATCCCTCTGTCCCAACTCTTCCTCCTGCGTCACCCCTCCCCCCCTCTCCTCCGCCGTGATTCCCAGGACTTGCCGGTCTGCCGGCGGGATGGCGGCTCGTGTTGGCGGCCACGTCGGAGCCTCTCCCGTGTCCTCGGCTGCTGTGGCGTCCTCCTCCACTCCCTTGTCCTCTCGTTCCCTCGCCAGTCCTCACCCCCCGTGCTCCTCTTCGTCCACCCCTGCCCTCCCTCTGCCTCCTTCTACTCCCTCTCTTCCTCCCCCTCATCCTGCAGCTCATGGCTCACATCTGGTCGGGCGCATTCTGTTCACGCGGGAACGCCCCGTGGCCCAGTGCAACTCAGGGAAAAAACTTAGAGCGCTGAAACAGAAGTCTGACCACGGTGCTTTCATACAGGTCAGTGATGTTTGTGTGTGTCTGCAATCGTTTATTTATGAAAACTGAAACCGTTCGTGATCGACAACATCAGCCACAACTTTGATAATCCCTTCCAGTTGTTTGATTGTTAGGTTAGGATTAGGGTAGTCAAAGTGTAATTTGAAGTGTACTGTGGGTCGTCTTTGGCTATGTTGAGCATTTTTCACTATTTAATAATAAGGAAAATAATTAATTAAAAATCCTTAGAGTCTGCCTTTTTATTACAAATGATAAATGTTTGTTGTATATTTTGCCCCCAATAAAGATACAAGGCCCGTAGAGCTGCAAAGATTAATTGATTAGCTGTCAACTATGAAATTAATAGGCAACTATTTTTAAATCGGTTTGAGTCATTTTGTATGGAAAAAAAGTTAACAATTTAAATTGATTCTAGCTTGTTAAACTTGAGTATTTTTCTAGTTTCTTTACTCCTCTGTGACAGTAAACTGAATATCTTTGAGTTGTGGACAAAACAAGACATTTGATGACATCATCTAGGGACTTTGGGAAACACTGATCCACATTTTTCATCATTTTTAATTTTTAGACATTTAGAGACCAAACATCTAATCCAGAAAATTGACAGATTAATGACAATAAAAAATTATAATCTTTAGTTGCAGACTCTACAGTCCTCTGATTATTTTTGATCTTAGCTTATGATTTTCCTGTATAGAGCGGCAAAAGTAGGCTTGCATTGAAATTGAAAATGATTTCGCTTTATAGCTCTGCATAAGAAAAGAAACCCTGCATCGCAGTTTTTAAGGGTGATGGTAGCATAGCTCTGTTGATGTCGGCCAGTGGGTCAGTCCACCATTTTGGGCCTGAGTGAAATATATCAACATCTACTTGAGGAATAGGCACAGTTTGCTTTCAGCATGTTTAATTTTCTTTGTAATGTCAGGAAACTGAGTGCAATGGGGGAACAATCACAGGATTGGAAATGGATCAGTCCAAACAAATATTTATCCATTCAAAAAGTGACATGTGGAGCTTGGCTCCGACTCAGGGTCAACTCCTAACCATTTGTCCTCTCTCGATCAGACTCCAGTCTTGAAGAAGCAGCTGGAGCGACACGTTCCTTCGCCCCCGAGCCTCGACGGCATCATCACCGAGTACCTGAGGGAGCAGCACGCCCGCTGCCCCAATCCTGTCACCACCTGCCCCCCCTTCTCCCTCTTCACCGCCCACCGCTGCCCCGAGCCCAAGCAGAGGCGACAGGCATCGCCCAACTTCACCGCCCGCCTGGGCAGCAGGGTGCTGTATCCCAAATATGGAGGCGTGGACAGAGGGTGTCTGGATAGACATCTGATATTCAGCAGGTTATGAACACACTCAGGAGTGCATAAATAGCTACTGTAAATTGAGTCCAGTTTATCATTTTTCTGCTGGTGTCTGTGACTCCTTTTTTATTTATTTATTTATTTTATTTTTTTTAAATCTGTGTTCAGGTTTCGTCCGATGTCGGTCTTCCACGAGGGCGACGGAGACGAGAGCGGTTTCACCTGTTGTGCCTTCTCAGCCCGCGAGCGTTTCCTGATGCTGGGAACCTGCTCCGGTCACCTCAAATTCTATAACGTCTTCTCTGGAGAGGAGGAGGCCAACTACACCTGCCACACGTCGGCCATCACACACCTGGAACCCTCCAGGGTATGTTTCATATTTCAGATCGGATCAGAATCAAATCTGTCACGTTGGTTGAAGGCTGGAAGTCCAATGGTGTGAGCCGAGGCAGCTTTATTTGTGTGAATAAAGTGCCTTGAGAGGGAGAGAGAGCAAAAACGGCTAAATGAGAGAATATTGGACTGACATTGGATGTAGAAATAAGCAACTGTTTGATAACAACTTCATCATATTAAAGTTTAAAAGGTTATGTTAATTTTGTGTTCACGACTTTTTTCCATTGCCAGTTCTTGCTGCTTTAATGATTCACATCCGCCATCTGAACCCACCTGTTTTTAGTCTTTTCTCTTGAGGTTTTATAAAAATGAAATAATTTAAATGAGTGCAAATTAAAACCTGTCTGTGTGTGTTTCTCAGGATGGGAAATTGCTGCTCACCTCTGCGTCTTGGAGTGTCCCCTTATCTGCTCTCTGGAGTATGGATGGAGTCTTTAGCATGAAGTAAATGTCACACACAAACACACTCTCACACACACACACACACACACACACACAATGACTCTCTCTCTCTCTCTCTCTCTCTCTCTCTCTCTCTCTCTCTCTCTCTCTCTCTCTCTCTCTCTCTCTCTCTGTGTCTCTCTCTCTCTCTCCGTTTTAACTTTACACACCATCTTAAGAGTCCATTGTTGGCCATGGTGTATGAACTGGTGTTTTGCTTTCTGTCCCAGGAACTCGTTTGTAGACGACCACTACGTCGAGTTCAGTAAACACACTCAGGACAGAGTCATCGGCACCAAGGACCAGGTCGCACACGTATGTTACCCAAAATGTTCTGCTACGCTTCAGTGCCTCTGAACAGCCTTTGAGTTCATTTTTTCTTCAGCATCACATTCTTCCATGTTGGTAACCAGTGGGTGTATTTCTTTCATATCTACCTCCATTTGGCCCTTAAAGGAACACTCCGACTTATTGGGACTTTGTCTTATTCACCGTATCCCCCAGAGTTAGATAAGTCCATACATACCCTTCTCATCTCCGTGCGTGTCCTAACTCTGTCAGACAACCCCACCACTAGCCTAGCTTAGCACAGATCCTGGAGGTAACCGGCTCCATTTAGCCTACTGCTCCCAATAAGTGACGCCAACATTTTCCTATTTCCATGTTTCCATGTTGTGTGACTGTAAGAAAAGATACACCATGTCGACTCAATAAAAATGAGGCAACAGATTACAAGCAATATTATTAATTAAATTTCACATGGTTTGGTATTGAGTAAATATTAATTAAATGAGACCCTTAATAGTTATCCATTTAATATGAGTATATTCAAATAGAAAACCGTACGGAATTATTTATAACCTAAACAAAAATATTGAGTTGATTTGAAAAAGATAAACTCCCTAATGTTTAAATGGTACTTATAAAATTAATTTAATTCTACATATCAATGATATGTAATTGAGTAATAATCATCTACATTAATCTGCACATCGATTTGGATTTAATCAATGCAATGAATTAAATCTAAATATTCTTTCTTCGGCCCAGAAAGTACAGAACTTAACAAATACTCAAATAAGAATTTTATTAACAATTAACTTTTGTGCTTTCGACTCATTGTAGTAGTGCTGGGCAGTACACCGGTATAAAGGTATTAATTTCCCATATGATATGAATTTTTCATATACCGTAATACCAGTGCATTGCCGCAGAGAACGCTACGGCCAAGGCCAAATTGATCTGCGACTGACTTCAGAATGGGAGCCGTGTTAACTTCGTACCCTTCTCACTCATGGTTGTAAATTCATAACGACAATTAATAACCCACAACTAACTCTCTTTAACAGGATAAAACACCATAGCACACAACTATTTGTGACTTTAACAATTTCTAACACTAATAATTTTACATTTAGCCTACACATTTACACAGCCGAACGGCATGCTGGGTAACATTACAGCTGCTAGCTAGCTAGGTTGACAGGAAGTGCTTTTCAATTAAAATTTGTCTGATTACATTGATTTGAATTAACTCAATATTCTCTCTATTTGGGATCAGATAAATATAATGCTTATGTTTTATTTAACTACAATGGGTGGATTTTATCCCAAACATTTTTATTTGAACTTGAATTAAATATTTGCCTCAAAATCAAAAACACAATCATATTGAATATATTTTACCTAATACATTAATTCAAATCTACATGACCACAGGATCATTTCTTACAGTGTATAGTCACAGCATGTACAAATAACAAGGTCACATGAGACACAGCCAATTTCTAACCGTATACATACTGGGAACTATATTCTCAGAAGGCGAAGCACTGCTACTTTGGCGCAGTGATTATTACTCCAACTCTGAGTCTAGGCGAACTCTCTGTTCCTCTCTCTTTTAAATATTATATTTGTATATTCATATGGTTGCGTTTGCTGCAGATCTACGACATCCAGACGGGTCAGAAGATTCTGACTCTGAACGATCCCGCCCTGGCCAACAACTACAAGAGGAACTGCGCCACCTTCAACCCCACCGACGACCTGGTGCTGAATGACGGGGTGCTGTGGGACGTGCGGGCGTCGCAGGCCATCCATAAGTTTGACAAGTTCAACATGAACATCAGCGGGGTTTTCCATCCCAACGGCCTGGAGGTCATCATCAACACAGAGATTGTATCCTCTGATCTTGGTGCATTTTTATTCTCCAGACTGCTTTTGCGACATCATGATCCAATAGGGCTGAAAATAGCCATTCATTTTTTATTGTGATTATTTTTTTGATTTATTTTCTTGATTTAATTGAATAGTTCTTTGGTCTCTAAAATGTCAGAAAATGTGGATCAGTGTTTCCCCAAAAGCCCAAGATGACGTCCTCAAATGTCTTGTTTTGTCCATAACTCAAAGATATTCATTTTACTGTCACAGAGGAGAGAAGAAACTAGAATATACTCACATTTAACAAGCTGGAATCAGAACTTTTCCTTTCTTTTTTCATAAAAGAAATTACCGATTTGACAGATTTGTGATATTGCATTGTTTTTAATTAAAAAAACATGTTTTCTGGAAGGAGGAGCCCTAAATCCCTCGCCAAATATGTGCACCTAAGTCTTCCACAAACCTAGGGAAAACACGGAGTTTGAATCTGTGGTTGTGAGCCTTGACAGCCGGTGTCAGTGGGACCTGAGGACCTTCCACCTGCTGCACACTGTCCCTGCCCTGGACCAGTGCAGGCTGGTCTTCAACAGCAACGCCACCATCATGTATGGAGGTACGGGCAGTCTGTGTGCGTCGTTCTGAACCCATCCTGTGTGTCTGTGTGTTTTTGAGTAGGGTTTCAAAGGGGGCGTACATTTTCCGTAAACTTTCCATGGAAAGTTTAGCTGGGGAATTTTGGAAACATTCCAATTTGTTTTAACCAAGATTATGCTGCAAGATGTTTCTTTTTCAACTACATTTAAGTTCCCTGTTATAGACTAACAGTATTATAACAAGCAATATTAAAAATATCCAGTATATTCCCATTAATTCCCATGGAAAGTTTCCTACTTTGAAAATTCCTGGAATTTTGCAACCCTAGTTTTGAGCTACACTAACTTTTTCTGACACAGTGACGAACATCTTTAATGTGCTGAATCATGTTCTGGTCTTCTTTCTCTCCCACACACACGCGCACACACACACACACACGTGTACACACAGCAATGCTGCAAGCCGATGAGGAGGATGACGCTATGGACCAGCAGATGAAGAGTCCCTTTGGTTCATCCTTCAGAACCTTCGATGCGACAGAGTACAAGCCCATCGGTAGGCTGCACATCCTGTTTACAGACTTAAATTTTATGCTGTGGTTACATTGCACGCGTAACGTATGCAGACTGTTTGCGTAGCAGATGTGCCGCGGAACGTATTTCTTAAAGGTGCAGTAAGAGATGTAAGTAAGAGCATCCACTCTGTATACGTGCTATGTAGCCAATGTAGTCATTTTTACAGCACAATAAGGTCCTAGAATTAGAATTTCCAGGCTTTTAATGAGGCACCTCACTTGTGACCTACTGAACCTTGATTTTTATTGAATTTTTTTAAACAGGAAAAACAAATGTAATGCCTACCTGTGGTAGAGTTGTTGTTGTTCTGGGTTTTCATGCAATTTGTTGATAAGAATAATTAAGACAACTACCACAAGCCTCTGCAGATTTGTTTCTCCCGTTTTGACCAGTTGCGTGTAGGACAGTGACTTTTGTTTCACCTTGGATTTAGTTTATAACTCAGAACTGTGTTTGGTTTTTCAGCCACAGTGGATGTAAAGAGGAACATCTTTGACCTGTGCACCGACACCAAAGACTGCTACCTGGCTGTCATTGAGGTACTTTCCTTAACTTTTAGCTTCAAACTCACTGGTGTGGATGTCAGGGAAGTAGCCTGAACAGCGGGCATGTTGTGAGGCATCATGGGAGTCTAGCGGACAAACCAAGTACAGATTAAATATTGTTACGCTCTCTTTCATCAGTAAAAAAGAACTAAACTATCTTTAAATATGGCCTCTGTCTGATGATTCAGTGTCACTGGGTCTCTCCAGACTTTGAATTATTTGGAAAACATTTGCTTGAGAAATTACTTCCGACTTATTAATTATAAAATACTTGCTGATTATTTTCTGATGATTCTGTTAATTAAATAATAATGATTTCATTATTATTCATTTTCATTAAACAGAAGTTTCACCAGATTTCTTTGTTGCTTTTCAGTCTAGTTTAAATTATCAGAAAAAAATAAATCCTAGTGAAAGCACATTTGAAACCACAGATACACCAACACTGTTTGTGCTTGTCCTTCATGTGTTGACTGTGTAGAACCAGGACACGGTGAGCTTGGACACGGTTTGTCGTCTGTACGAAGTCGGACGACACAAACTGGCAGAAGAAGGGGACGACGATGATCAGGTGAGATGCACAGGACTTAGTATACTATCGGTCTTTGTACCTTTTTTGTTTGTTTGGTGGTTAGGTAATTGGTAGTCTATATCCACGACGTCCTACTTCCGGGATTGTTCAGGTGCTGCTGGAAATTCCTCCGGATGTCCCTCATTTCGGCTGGATGTCCGTTACCTTCTGCTTTCTTTGTGTTGCCGTTCTAAACTCCGGTGGATTCATGAGGACTATGCTTAACTGCTTTTGAACGTACAAATGTTCCACAAAATAAGTTCCTTCCTGAGGCTATTTTGCAGAGGCGCCGTTGCGCCGTCCAAGACTATTGTGATTGGTTTAAAGAAATGCCAATACACCAGAGCACGTTATGTCATTAGGCTATGTGATGTGAGTGCTGACTTACAATATGAGTTATTGTAAACATTTAATTACACGTAAATGTGTTTAGTAGTAGAAAGGTTAATTGGGGGTAATGAAAAGAAAGTAAGTTTGCAAGTTTCTTAAAACCTTGCGAACATATCTTGAGAGCGGCAACACACAGAGCAGACATCCTGTCATGTCCGGCTTTATCCTGGAAATGTACTTCCGTTGATCCAGACTACATTGATGCTGACTCAGCAGTGTTGTGTTGCATGCTATGTCATCTTTAGGATGATGAAGACCAGGACGACGACGATTCCTCGGACACGGATGACGACGACGACGATGACGACGACGATGACGACATAGAGACGGACCCGCTGTTAGAGGAACTGGCCAATAACGACGACCCGGAAAACGATGACTCGCCCCCCTCTCCCACAGATGAAGAGGTAACTCACACCAGAGCTGAAGTTTTTGAGTTATAACCTACATGCACAGACCATAGACTGTTAATATTCATGGACGACTCATCCGGTTCGGCGAAGTGCTGAAAATGCGGAAGTGCCTTGAACCTGCATTCTATCTGAATTCCAGCAGGGGGCAACACGTGCGGTTGCAAAAGGAGATCTGTTTCTGTAGAAGTCTATGAGAAAGTGACCCACCTCTCACTTGATTTATTACCTCAGTAAACATTTTCTTCCATTTATGGTCTCGTTGATTTCAAAATTGACGATAAAGCAGGGGGTGTTTTAGGGTGTGGCTATGATGTGATTGACAGTCCGCGACCTGTCTTATATGTAATGTAACTAATTTCTTATCATGTACTCTAAATGCAGAACTATGTCCAGATGTTTTTTGTAATCTCTCAGCAGTTCCAGGTGTTTTGCTGTAGAAGATCAGCTGTGATGTTTAGTGTTTTTAAACTCCTCCCCCCCTCAGATCGCAGATCTTCTCGGCAGCAACAGCAGCAACGACAACAGTGATGATGACGACAACGACGATGATGATGAATCAGCAGACTCAGAACATTCAAACCGAAGTGATGACGGATGGGACTCGATGTGTAAGCAACACTGTTGGTTCATGTAGAATATTAGCAGTTCAAGTTGTACTGGTGCTCATAAAAGAGCTGTGTGCAGTCATTGAGGAAGTGGCTCAAGGAAATGTGTCTGACCATAGAAGGATAAGCTTGAGCCTTTAACAATAGTTTAAGCCTTTATGGCATTACAATCCTTCCAGAAAAACGCAATTATGCAATCGCATAATTCAATGCATAATCAGCCAAAGTACACACATTTATGCAGGGGGCGCATTTTTTTCAAATACGCCACACTTTCTCCTCATAAATTGCAGATTTCCGCGCAAAATATGAGGGGCTTGCATGATTTCATAATCCCCGCATTTTTGTTGCAAAAAAGTCACATATATCTTAGCAGAAAGATGAAAAATGTTGCGTTTACTTCACACAAGAGCAGCCATTTTCCCGTTGCCATGGGACATTATGAAGTGACGTAATTACGCGACGTGAACATCATCGAAAAGCAGGGTGTTGGGGGAATCAAACCACAGTTTTTGCAAGTTCCCGCAATTTCATCGCATAACATTGCATAAATATCCCGCATATTCAATCGCATTTTTTAAGAAAATGTGCCGCATAATCAAGGATTTTTGCCCACAACAATAACAAAAAAACTCCGCATTTTTCTGGAAGGACTGGCATAAGAGTGCATTGGGTACTAGACAGATCAGCAGAAACACAGGGATGGTAGTTAGAGTTACAGAACAGACAAGGAAGTTGCACCACAAGGTCCCGACCTTGCGTGTGTGTTTTTGTGAAGTTGACAGTTTCTGTCTAGAAACTAGGAGACACCCCCTTGTGAGGAGAGAATAAAGACACAGGGAAAACTCAGATCAGGGTTCATTTTCAGACGAGATCTTGGTGGACCAGCTCTGACTTAAAGTGTAAAGGGAAACTTAGATTCATAAACTTGTAAAATGGTTGGGTGACCGTCTGAGGGGCCCTTTCACGTGGTTACGTGCATGAATAAATTGTAAATATTGCTTATATGATTTAATAATAATCAAATGGTGAAGTTTGCTTTCACACCACGGACCTGAGCATGCGAGCGGTGAGCATAAGCGCAACGTTTTTGGATGGAACCAGGAGCGAATTTTTCAAACGTTGTAGCGTCTCCTTCTCTCCCGCTCTATCCCGCTTCAATTTGGCTCCAGTGCCTCCCACACCAGGGGCACGTTCAATCTCTAAAAGGTGTGCATCATTTTGCTACCGTTTCCGCGTTGAACAACAGGTTTCCTTGGAACGGTGTACAATGAGCTTTGAGGTATGTTTTCTCTCGTTTGGTGGGTGTGTCAGAGGTGTTACCCAATCACCAGCGACGTGGACAGTATGTTTAAGGACAAATTCGGCGCAAAATGAACCTAGGGGTTAATAACACGTGTACCAAGTCGACCGTTCTCTGGGATTTGTTTTCATGCGATTAGTCGAACGACGAATGCCGTGCTTGAGCTACGTTACTGGTTACACAGCGTTTGTCGATCGACTGGTCGTGACCGTTATCCCAAGATGGCGCTCGCCTGTATATGTGAACGGTACCATTTTTATAAACTATCTTTTTAATAAACTGTCTGTACACTTACAAAGTTCTCAGTGCAGAACTTACAAAAGTTCTCAGTGCTTCAGTTTACATGTAGGGGCCGTTGAAGTTTGGTGCTGTTTTGAGCCTTGTTAGTGGTGTGGAAATAGAGATTTCCTTTTTACTTTACCAGTGCCCCGACGACTAGCGTTATAAGCTAATTAGCGGTTTGTGCTAAAACGGGTCACATTTGATTAGCATGAAAACATATCCCAGAGAACGGTCGACTCGGTGTGTTATTAACCCCTAGGTTCATTTTGCCCCGGAATTGTCCTTTAACTTGTGGAAACAAAACAAGGGGAGTGCGATTGCGCACACAGCAGGGTGTTCAACACACCACCGTGTCAGTTTAAATAAACGTTTTGCTACGTTCTGTCCGGGCTGAACGTGCCCCATGAGTTCTAAGCATGCCCGAGGTGGTCTCTGTGTTACTGCAGCACAGTACGTGCAGATGAACGGCGCCCGCCCTCCCTTCCCATGCAGCCTGTCATCCGGCGGCTAGCGGAGTTCCGGGCATGAAGGGAGGGAGGGAAGGCACTGTTCATCTGATGAATACAACACCACATTTTTTTCCCTTTTTTTTTTTTTTTTTTTTTTTTTTTTTGGATGAACAATTTTTTTGAAAAGCAGCCGGGACCACCTTTGAGCGGGGCAGGGGAGTGAACAAATGGCTCAGTGAGCCAATTTTCTCACCGCTTCACAATGCACACATGCTCTGGACGCACTTGGAAGCATGCAACAACCCCCACCCCCCAGGCTCAGCCAGAATCCTGTTGACAGTTCTCAACAAACTGCACTGAACGGGCAGACACCCCAGAGTTTGAATCAGAGTAAAGCTGTAACGATTAATCGATTAGTTGATAAGGGAAACAAATCTGATTTTCCTTCTTTTCATGTTCATTTTTTTGAAATTAGGATTTTTAGTGTAAGCCACAGTATAATTGGTTTAAAATGCAAGTTAATTACACAGTCTAAGTGCATATTGTGTGTGTGTGTGTGTGTGTGTGTGTGTGTGTGTGTGTGTGTGTGTGTGTGTGTGTGTGTGTGTGTGTGTGTGTGTGTGTGTGTGTGTGTGTGTGTGTGTGTGTGTGTGTGTGTGTGTGTGTGTGTGTGTGTGTGTGTGTGTGTGTGTGTGTGTGTGTGTGTGTGTGTGTGTGTGTGTGTGTGTGTCTTCATGCTGCAGACTACCCAGAACAGTCAGATGATGAGACTGAGATCTTTCGGGCCCTCAGCGCGAGATGGTTCTCCTGACCTGGGAGAAGATCCTCCTCTGCTGAAAATATGAACCTCAACAAGGACCCACCACACCCCCTTTTTAACCATAATTTCTCATAAAATCAGGCAAGTGGATGGTGATTACACTGAAAAATGTCATTGAGGACAACAGCAAAGTCTATCATATTAGCTCTCTATATATTCTAAATATTTAGAGAGATGACCGTGATGATGAATAAATATTTCCCAAAGAGCATGGTGCTCAGATGGAAAACGCTGACTGTTCGCTTGACCTGGCTTTCTGCTTCCTTTCATTAAGAGAAAGTATTTGTGAAAGAAAAGTATTAATATGATGTTTAACTCTCTGCCTCTGATTGAAGGAATATTTGACGTTTTTCTGCTCGGAACGAAACGCATTTTTTCACGTTTTGTTATCGAACTTGGACCTCACTGTTGAGCTCACAGCTCGCATTCACTGACTTACCAAAACCACAGAGAAATGGAAACCTATGTCACGGAAAGTTCATCGTTTTTTGTCCAGTTTTCCCAGGGATTAATCATTCAGGTTTAATCTAAAAAAAACAACAACAAAAAAACACAAAACATAGAGCCGTACATTTAAAAATGAAACTGTTTTATCCACTCGCCACACTTTCTGGTGAAACATATTTTTCTTACTTCCGTAGAAGAGTTTGACTACAGGCAACTTATTTCCACAGTCAACAGTCCTCCGTACGTATGTATTTTTTTTGACGATCTTCTTTAATAAAAGCCAAAATATTCACTTAAAGGCAGTGAACAGCGTGGGACTACAGAAATTGCGGAGGCTCATTTAGCTCTTCTAATTTTTCAGCCAATAAAAACGTGGTTACCAGTTCAATCACTCAGAGAAAATGTAAAGTCCCAAGAAAGATTCCCGGTAAATGCTAGATCAGATCTGCTAGACATGTCGACGTAGTTAGGTTTAGGCATGAGGACTGGGGATTGGTTAAGGTAAGAATAACGGATTTAGCCAATCAGGGGCAAAAATAAGGCGGGCCGTCGACATGTCCAGCAGATCCAATCTAGCATCTACCCAATGAACCTGGCCTTGGATCTGGTGGGCTGCTTCATGCTGTTGGCTCACAGAGGTTACCTGGAAATGGAAATGTTTCCATGCACATGGTAAAAACAGCAACTTCTGTGTCTTGTGAAGAATCAAAATCCCGTCCTTGTGAGGAAATGGGCGTATCCACGTCGCCGTTGCCGGGCTTGAAAACCCAGCAGTTTGTCAACCCGAACATCCAACGCAGGTTTCTGCAGAAAGGCGCTGGTGCATGGGACACCATGAGCCACTTTCACCATTAACTCTGTATATAGTTTCCCCACAAAATTCCCCAAACAAAAATACATTTATTCGAGGACAACGGAGATGTGGCGGTGTCGTATAATCTTGTTTTAATTTAAGTTATTTTTGACTTTTTGTTTGGTTTGCTTTAATTTATTTTAGCTCATCTTTAAAGGGGTCGATAGCTTTTACGTGTCGCGAAAAATCTGATTGTTAATTAATTAAAAATAATATAAATTAATTGCTAAACTGGCAGCACTCCGCCGAAAAATCCATAGATTATCGGTGTGCTTTTGGTTAAAAACCAAATGCATTTAAAATCTCAATTTTCTGAGAGCAGAGAACCCGCAGAACTCTTAGTACGTTAGTATGGGCAGCGAGATTATTTTAGAGAAAATACTGAGTTATCAGTGTTTAAAAACCAGTGTTGTAAATGAGCAATGGCTAATGCTTGGAGGATTGTAGCAGCTGATAATGTTGGCTAACATAAATATCCCTCTAAATGGGATCAAAAATACAGTCAAACATGTGAATGTAATAAATTATATTACATTATGCCGTTTATTGTTACTTCAAATGGGGTGTTAACATTTGTGATATTGTGATACGTGACATTATCCTCCGATTATTTCATTATCAGCTGTGAAAAGGTTTCAAACACAAGGTGGGAAAGTTATATTTTGTATTAGAACAATTTTTCTATTCTGCAGTGAGCTGACCTCATCACTGAGCGGTCGACCTTTGACCCTTAGTGCGTGTCATCTTTACAGGTTCACAACACAGCCGGTATTTAACAGTGACTGACTATTTGAGCCCACAGACGGATGTTAACTTTTGTAAGTTATCGTTTAAAGGAGCACGCCGACTTATTGGGACTTTGGGACTTTGCAGTGCTTCGCCCTTCTGAGAATATAGTTCCCAGTATGTATACGGTTAGAAGATGGCTGTGTGTCGTGTGACCTTGTTATTTGTACACACTCTGACTATACAAATCACAACATGTAAATAGGAACATGTTGGCATTATTTTGTCACTTATTGGGAGCAGTAGGCTAGATGGAGCTGGTTACTTCCAGGATCTATGCTAAGCTAGGCTAGCGGTGGGGGCGTCAGAGTTACGACACGCACGGAGATGAGACGGGTATGTATGGACTTATCTAACCCTGGGGGATACGGGGAATAAGATAAAGTCCCAATAAGTCGGCATGTTCCTTTAACTCTTTTTGAAACTGCGTCAAACAATCTGCAACAGATTTCACAAAGCTGCGAGGAGCCTGGATTGAGAGTGTGTTTTGTTTTCTCCTTTTTTCTTTTCTTTTCTTCGGTAATGATCGTTCTGGCGGTAGACCAGTCAACATGGCTGCTGATGAACATTTAGTCAGGGTTTAAGGAATTTGTGATCCCAGAGTTTGGGTTGTGACTGGAGGGTTTTATGCACATTTGCGTTATGCCCATAATGCTTGTGTTGGCCATTTACAACCTAAAGTCACACTTTAAAAGCGATAATAAGAGAATCTGTATTTGATGCCACAGCAGATTTCCCGAGCCATAGAATCTACAGTTTTATAATAGATTGCATTGTTTATAAATCTGTGTAAAGTGTTGTAAATGGTTAACAGTTCATTTAATAAGTTCTACTTTAATAATAAAAGACCCTTCTCCCTTCTGGAAACTCTTGCCTTGTCTTGTAATCAGTGGTGGAATGTAACTAAGTACATTTACTCAAGTACAAATGTTGACTTGTACTTTACTTGAGTCTTTTCTGTTAACGCCACTTTCTACTTCTACTCCGCTACATTTCGGAGAGAAATATTGGACTTTTTACTCCATTCATCTGTTACAGCTTTAGTTACTAGTTACTTTACACGTTCAGATGTTTGCACACACAATTTCAATTCCCTTTTTATTTATAGTATCAAATCATAACAGGAGTTATCTCAGGATACTTTACAGATAGAGTACGTCTAGACCAATGGTTCTCAAGCTTTTTTCAATAATGTTCCCCCTTTAAACAGTTGTTTTAAGCCATGTACACCCTAACCAGTGGGAATAATTTTTGGTAGAAAAAAAGTCCATATAAAGTGGAAGAATACAGTGATGTCAGAGATAGATTTACTAAACAACAGCCTTGGACCAGGAAAACATTTAAATGCTGATGGGAAAAGGCGACAAAACTTGGAAAAAGACGGAAGTAAGGCAAGAATAGGTCGAAAATAGTAACAAACATCGGAAAAAGAGACACAAACTTCAAAAAAGCAACAAAAACTTCGGAAAAAAACAAGGTAGAAAGAAGGAAGGCAACACTGGGGCAACAAAAAGCGACAAACTTTGAAAAAAGTGACAAAAACTTTGAAAAAAGACAGTAGAAAAAAGTAAGGAAGAAAGGCAACAATAGGAAAAAACAAATGACAAAACCTTCAAAAAAAAAGGTGACAAACTTCAAAAATGGTGACAAAAACTTTGAAAAAAGCGACAAACTTGGAGAAAAAAAAACAGTAGAAGTAACTACATCCTTGTAACTGAAAAACATTTTGCAAAAGATCTTATGTTCCCCCTACAGTCCTCCAGAGTACCCCTAGGGGTACACGTTCCCCCGTTTTAGAAACGCTGGTCTAGACCACACTCTGTAATTTACAGAGACCCAACAATTCCAGTAATTCCCCCAAGAGCAAGCATTTAGTGTGACAGTGGCAAGGAAAACCTCCCTGTCAGGGAGAAACCTGGGACAGACCCAGGCTCTTGGTAGGCGGTGTCTGACGCTGCCGGTTGGGGGGGTGATGAACAGTGGCAATAACAGTCACAATAAGTGTAGTAAATTGTAGTAAATTATAATCTGACGCCAAGGCCAGATTAATGGCTCCGACCACAAATGCCAACTGCCCCTTTTCAAATGCTTTTCCTGTTTCTCTTCAAAGTATGACAAAATCCCCAAAAGTCTTAGAAAAATCCACAAGAGTCAGAATCAGATGTAAAAAAAAAAGAGAGAGTTTAATGTGCTCGAAAAGAGTTAAACACACACAAAATAACCCCGAATAAGTTCCAGACGGCTTACTGAAGATTCCTTTGTCTAGTGCTGCCTTATATCTGCCAAACGAGAGAAAAAAAGAAATCCTCCAATAACCGTTTTCAGGACATGCTGCTTAAGAATCCAATTGGCTACTTTGTAGTCTAAGGACCTCCTCCTCAGGGAAGACCTCTGTTGATGTTATATTGCTGACTCTGATCTTTTTTTGTTAGCTGACTTCACGTTTCCCAGGCCAACCCCTCAGGCTGTTGGCCACGCGGGCCAGTCTCTGACTCTGTTGCTGTGCAGAGGTGTGACTAGGGGGAGAGAAACCTGGGCTGTCTCTCTGGCAGGCACAGAACGTCACCGGGTCTACACCTCAGAGGCACACGTCATATATTTGCCTTTAATTTAATTAACCAGATTTGACAGACTGATCTCATAAAGTGGCGTGTGTATGACACGCCAATTCGTATGCCATTTTGGCGCGTTATCAAGATGCATACTCGCTTTTTAGCGCGTTTTTCGGCCACCGTTGACCTACATTACGTGTGAATTTTTGCCGTAGCGAGTAGTATGAAGGGACGTAAGTCTGCGGATGGGTAAACCACAGGAGTTTTACCCAGGAGAGCCAGGATCGCGTCCTGCGTGTGCCGTTTTTCAGCCTTTTTTCAGCCACGTGGTGTGGCCTACAAGTCCAGCTGAAATGATTAGATTATAGATCTGGGCAATATATCAATATTATATCAATATCGTGATAGGAGACTAGATATCGTCTTCGATTTTGGGTTGTGAATGGAGGGTTTTATGCACATTTGCGTTATGCACATAATGCTTGTGTTGTGGCCATTTACAACCTAAAGTCACACTTAATACAAAGCCATAATAAGAGAATCTGTATTTGATGCCGCAGCAGATTTTTGTGATATGAGACTAGATATCGTCTTAGATTTTGGATATCGTAATATCATAATATGGCATGAGTGTGGTCTTTTCCTGGTTTTAAATGCTGCATTACAGTAAAGTGATGTCATTTTCTGACCAACTGTTCTATTATTTGCCTTTACTCACTTAGTCATTATATCCACATTACTGATGATTATTTATCAAAACTCTGATTGTGTAAATATTTTGTGAAAGCACCAATAGTCAACACTACAATACAGTATTTGGTCAAAAATATCGTGAGATTTGATTTTCTCGATATCGCCCAGCCCTATTAGACCATTAAACACACAACTGGTTGGATCCCTGACACTTTCTAAAATCGGAGGATTCTTCTTTACTTTTAATACTTTAACTACATTGCCCTGATGAGATTTACAAACTTTTACTGAAGGAACATTTTCAATGCAGGACTTACTAACTTGTAACAGAGTATTTTTACATTGTGGTATTTGTACTTTTACTGATGTAATAAAGGATCTGAATACTCCTTCCACCGCTGCTCAGAATAGTGATACTTCAGTGGTTAATGTTGGTGAATGTGTTGTCTTTTACATGAAGATGGAGTTGCTGCATGTTTAACACTGTGTCCCCATTACAGGTACTTTGACTTCATTGTATTACTTTAAGAGCATGTTGTTAAAAAATGTTTTATTTTTGTGACCAAGTTTGTATGGTTTATTTTATTTCCATTTTTCATTTAGTTTTGGAGGTAACAATATTAAACAAAGTATAATCACGTCAGGGTGAGGCAGGTTTGGACCCAAAATGCAGTGAGAGAAGATGAGGAGATAATGGAGAATTGAATGATTTAATGAACAACAACAAAATAAACGTACAATCTAAGTAGCAGGCGATCAACCAAAAAAGAAAACGAGGGAAAACTAGGAACAGGAGAAAACCAAGAAACTAGGATTTTTTTATTTATTTTTTTACCTTAAAGGTCCCATGGCATGAAAATTTCACTTTGAGTTTTTTTAACATTAATATGAGTTCCCCCAGCCTGCCTATGGTCCCCCAGTGGCTAGAAATGGTGATAAGTGTAAACCGAGCCCTGGGTATCCTGCTCTGCCTTTGAGAAAATGAAAGCTCAGATGGGCCGATCTGGAATCTTCTCCTTATGATGTCATAAGGGGAAAGGTTACCTCCCCTTTCTCTGCTTTGCCCGTCCAGAGAATTTGGCCCGCCCATGAGAGAGACACATCATGGCTTTCAAATGAGCAAAGTGGCAGTTGGCCTATATAAAAGAGACTTCAGATACAGTATTAGGGGACCACTAAGGTCTATATAAAAGAGACTTCAGATACAGTATTAGGGACCACTAAGGTCTATATAAAAGAGACTTCAGATACAGTATTAGGGGACCACTAAGGTCTATATAAAAGAGACTTCAGATACAGTATTAGGGGACCACTAAGGTCTATATAAAAGAGACTTCAGATACAGTATTAGGGACCACTAAGGTCTATATAAAAGAGACTTCAGATACAGTATTAGGGGACCACTAAGGTCTATATAAAAGAGACTTCAGATACAGTATTAGGGGACCACTAAGGTCTATATAAAAGAGACTTCAGATACAGTATTATGGGACCACTAAGGTCTATATAAAAGAGACTTCAGATACAGTATTAGGGGACCACTAAGGTCTATATAAAAGAGACTTCAGATACAGTATTAGGGGACCACTAAGGTCTATATAAAAGAGACTTCAGATACAGTATTATGGGACCACTAAGGTCTATATAAAAGAGACTTCAGATACAGTATTAGGGACCACTAAGGTCTATATAAAAGAGACTTCAGATACAGTATTAGGGGACCACTAAGGTCTATATAAAAGAGACTTCAGATACAGTATTAGGGGACCACTAAGGTCTATATAAAAGAGACTTCAGATACAGTATTAGGGGACCACTAAGGTCTATATAAAAGAGACTTCAGATACAGTATTAGGGGACCACTAAGGTCTATATAAAAGAGACTTCAGATACAGTATTAGGGGACCACTAAGGTCTATATAAAAGAGACTTCAGATACAGTATTAGGGGACCACTAAGGCCTATATAAAAGAGACTTCAGATACAGTATTAGGGGACCACTAAGGCCTATATAAAAGAGACTTCAGATACAGTATTAGGGGACCACTAAGGTTTATATAAAAGAGACTTCAGATACAGTATTAGGGGACCACTAAGGTTTATATAAAAGAGACTTCAAATACAGTATTAGAGGACCACTAAGGTCTATATAAAAGCATCCAAAAAGCAGCATGTCATGGGACCTTTAAGTCTGACAGCGACCTGACACGAAACAAAGTCAGCACACACAGACTAAATCAACTAAATAAAACAGTAAACCACAAGCATGACAAAACATAAACAAGACGTAGTCCAAAATGCATATACTATACTATATACTGGTCTCATTTCTCATCAAAAGTTGTAATTAATCAACATAAATGAAGATTAAGTACAAAAGTACAGATGAATAAAGCACACATGTTGAATTCTGACTTGCCTCCCCATCTACCCTACCCTGTGGTATAAAGTCTTACTTCTTTAAAAGAACCAAATTATAAATCATTTTTACACCATAAGCACATTTTCAAACTTGAAATCAACATAACGTTACCCTGGTGTAATTTGTTACTCACAACTGAAATTGGTTTAGTTTGAGGCCACATTTTGGTGATTTTTGACTCTCTCTAGAAAGTCCTCGACCCTTCACA
This sequence comes from Perca flavescens, assembly GCF_004354835.1. Lineage (NCBI taxonomy): Eukaryota > Metazoa > Chordata > Actinopteri > Perciformes > Percidae > Perca > Perca flavescens. The sequence continues at coordinate 3,182,601 of NC_041334.1, forward strand.
ACAGCAGGTAATAAATCACACTTTCATATCTTTTCCACTAAGTCACAGTTCTCTTCGCAGGCGAGGTTTACTCCTCGCCGCAGCGGCCGCGGGTTTGACTCCGACCTGCGGCCCTTTTGCTGCACGTCATACCCCCCCTCCCCTCTCTGTCTCCCTTTCATGTCTCCATCTGTCCTGGGAAAATAAAGTTCTCGGGGAATTAACGGGTACATTTTCAACTCTTCATGAAGACAAATGGGAGTCCAAGAATGTAGGATTTCGGGGGAGAAGCATGTCAGTGGTGTGTGTGTTTTGCTGTTGTTTGCTGTGTTGTTACGTGAATCCGTCACTAGAGGCCAATGTTGCACCGTGACGTGTTGATGACGCGGACATGAAACAATGTGATCATAGACTGATCCATGCACAGACCGTTAATATTAATGGACAGAGCATGTGTGAGAAGTATAAATGAGAAGGAGGTGGGGGGGGGACACGTTACCCCTAGTTCAGCTGACAGGTCAGGTTCAAGGGAATGGAAAAGGGGGAAGGAGGAAAAGAGAAGGGGAGTGAGAGATGAAAGGAAAAAGGATGAGAGAGAAAGAAAAAGCCTGAGGTGAGACACGTTAGGCCTACCTACTACTAAGGTAGCTAGCTAATAATAGCTAATAGATAGCTAATATATTAGCTACCTTAGTTAGTTAGTACCATAGTTAACAAATATATTAGCTACCTTAGTAGCTAACTACTAATTAGCTAGTTTCGGCTACCACTTTTTTTTTGATTGTTTGTTACGATGTTTCGGCACTCTTGTTATTAGTCTGTATGCTAGGGTAATAAAACCCCGGTTAACCGTCACCAATGGTGTCCTTATCGTTCAGCTTGCTACAATGTGTTGAACATGTGTGTTTATGTGCATTAATAATAAACTTTATTGCAGACACAGGTCTATAACACATCATACAGTATAAATAGTAAGTAGAGGGTCCACCGAATATAAGCTATGGTGCGTTTATGTTTCCCGCGTTACAACCCGTACACACATCATATAGCCTACTAAAATATACTGTATAGGCCTACTATGCTGTATGTGAGCGTCACACACACACACCAACATTGAAAAGGCGGTCAAAAAAAAAGTTGAAAGCGCCTAAAAAGCAACAAAAACGTCGGAAAGAAATAAGATGTTAAAACTACCATGTTTCCCCAATGAACTCCCCAAGAGTCTCTCATGTAAGTCCTGCAGGCGACACTCTCTCTCTCTCTCTCTCTCTCTCTCTCTCTCTCTCTCTACTACACTCTATCTGTAGGCTTTCGCCTGATCCTCTTTAATCTGATGCAGGCTTCCCTGCTGCTGGCCGCTGCGCACAACCCTCCCGCTCTCCTGGCTTGTCATAGTCATACGGACACACACACACACACACACACACACACACACACACACACACACACACACACACACACACACACACACACACACACACACACGAGACTGGACTGTTGTTTTTTTCCTCATCTTGCTCACAAGTTTGACAGCTGCAAGGAGCAAACAAAAAAACAACAGAAAAACACGGCAGAGACAGCGGGACGTACGGGAGACAACATTTAGAGATTAGAAGAAGAAAAAATAAAAAGCGAGATGACGGGAGCTGGAGAGGCTGAGAGATGCTGCACTGATTGAGAAGGGGATTCCTGCAAGGCAAGAGACGGGCTAAACTTAACGGGGAAACACGATCATTTTAGGACCCCCCCCCAGTCGCTAACAGCGGAGATGGACAAACATATATTGCGCCATGCGTCACTCCAAACCTGACAAAATACGAAATATAATTTGCTCAGCGTTTAAAAAAACAACTGCGACACATGAGTGATTCTTTTTGTTTAGTATCCCTCCCGTCGCCCTGAACATTTGAAGTAAACTTTTTTTTCTCCCTCTCCGGTCCTCCTCCTCCTCCGTATATAGGATCTCCATGAAGCGACGCAGCGGGTGATTATACTTTTCTTGCGGGATTTTTTGCTCTTTGGACACCGGGACATCATGTGGACGCCGACCGAGGACGAGAAGATAGGAGTGGGTGAGTAGCATAACATCGGTGATGTCTGCCATGGTCGTTGGCTGGTGCTGTGTCCGGCTGCGTGTGAGTTTTATTCTGGATGTCCTGGGAGAGGATGTCCAGCTGAGCAGCTCCATGAGACGATATGTAATGTTTGATCATTGGATAATTGAGATTCAGTCGTATACTCTGCGGTAAATGATGATGAAATCCCAGTCTTCTTCCTCTGTAATACTTCTAAAGAGATGCCTGTGGGTCTCTGTGGGGAGTTATTTTTTTCTCTTCCATGCTGTGTCTATAATATTCCCCCTAAACTATTTTAGTATTCCCTTTGAGATGTGGGTCTTTTCTACTTGAGGCACTCAGTGGGCATTTTTGTGTCCAAATGGTAGTTTAAGGTATATTGTATTATCGGTTGCATCACCATTTCTGATCTAACTCAGTGTGTGTGTGTGTGTGTGTGTTTATAAAATGGTCGGTCTTGTGATGGTATTTTACAGTAGCTATCCTTTGGAAATGTAAGAGATACAAGTTGAGGGCATAAGGCTATTTCATGCTAGGCTTGTTGAAATGTTGAGGGGCTGTGCAGTAGCACCAGATATGAATATATCATATATGAATACCCTATATAAACTGTGGGCAAAGTAAAAAAACAAAAACAAAAAGGATGCGATGATGGAAAAGAACAGTAGGGGTGGGAATCACCAGAGGCCCCATGATGAGATATTGCGGTTTTAAACATATTGCGATATTCTGCAATATATCGAAAACTTTGTCAACATCTGATTTAATCGAAAAGGATACATGTCTCTGTTTGTTCACGTGCAATTTCTATAAGATCGATACTTGGCGTCTGTTTATCGATACAGTATTGCCACGGAAAATATCGCCATACTATGCTGTATTGATGTTTCCCCCCCCACCCCTAAAGAACAGTATGCTGTTTAGGTCTGTGTTAATAGACGGTTAATAGACAGCAGTGATTTATCTGCCAGTATGATATTGCAGTATAATGAGAGGGAATGTTTTCAGATGAGAGTCGGTGGTTTAAGGGCCATTAGCCAATGATCCACTGTCCAATTATTCTCTCTCTCTCTCCTCCCTCCCTCTCTCTCTCTCTTTCTCTTTCTCTTCCTCTCTAATCTATAACTGCTCACAGTGATTTTAGACAGTCCTTGCCACATACTGCCACATACATACGTGTTTTTCCATCTATCTTTTTGCTGTGTTATTCACGTGCACTTTTCTCCAGTGCCTCTTTGTTGCACCTGTAGGCTGTCTCTACATTAGTATGCTTTTGTTTTGTAATCTTGGTAATGACGGAGACTGCACTCCTCCAAAAAAAAAAAACGCTCCCAAAAGTCGTTTGTTCGTGCAGAAATCACGACTCGTGTTTATGTTTATAGTGGCGACGCCCTCTCGTGGTGTAGTAATGTTATGACAGGAGCAAAGCAGGAAGTAAGGTGATGAGGTCATGGCTACGGTTTCCTGGCTTGAACGCCTCGTTTCCTTGTGACGGTGTGAAACGGTGCGCAGCGAGCTTTGAGGAATGTTTTCTCTCGTTTGGTGGGTGTGTCAGAGATGTTACCCAATCAGTAGCCACTTGTATGTAAACATGTTTAACGCACCACAGTTTCAGTTTAAATAAACGTTTTGCTCAGGTTTTGGCTGAGCTGTTGGGAAATCCAATTCCATTCAAGATCAGTCCAGTTCTTCAAAACAGCGTCTAGTACAGCTGGGCGATATGGAGAAAATCAAATATCATGATACTTTTGACCAAAAACATCGATGTCGATATTGCGGCGATATTGTAGAGTTGACATAATATTATATGATATTTAAAATAGGGCTGCACGATATGAGGAAAATATCGAATTGTGATTATTTTGACTGAAATTGCGATGTGACTTACGATACTGGAGGAATGGTGATTTTTGTATCTTTATTCTCATTTTCATTGAAAAATAGTAAAATAAAAATAAATTATTTATAGTGTGACTTCCGCGAGGATCTGTACCAAACAAAGATGTTTTCCTTAGTCTGTAGGACAGGATTTGTAGGCCGGGACGTCTCCGGAGCACCACAATACTTCATTCAGAATGGTTTGACACATATTTTGCCTTTAACAAATATTGTGCCCCCATGGATGTTGCAATAGTCCATATTTGATAAAATTGTGATTAATTGTGCAGCCCTACTTTAAAACCAGGAAAAGACAACACTAATGTTATTTTACGGTATTCAAAATTTAAGACAATATCTATCCTCATTTATCGTTATTGATATAATATCGATATATTGCGCAGCCCTAGTGTATAGACTCCTTTATTGGGTTAATAACCTGAGAAGATCATTTTATGATTAGGCATTAGGGTGGAAATCACGGGATACCTCACGATATGATACACAATACATGTCTCAGCATACCGATGATTTCACAATCCTGCAATTCTACAATAATCAATATGTTCTAGACAATTCTATAATGATACATCACGCTATAGGTCTAACTATGAATACAATATGCCCGTGAAAAGGGTCCAGACTTTGGACTGTAACGTGGCAGGGGCATCTGTTATTTTCCTCAAACTGCTGCCAGCTATCCCGTTGAAAAAACCTCTTCCTCTTCGGCTCGTTAACTTCTCTTCAAGTTTCCCTCCTTCGTGTGCTGAGCGCCAGGAAGTAGTGACGCTGGAAGAAGGGATTCCCACCCCTACTGTTCTTTTGCAGATTTCCGCACAAAATATGCGGGGCTTGCACGATTTCATAATCCCCGCATTTTCGTTGCAAAAAAGTCACATATATCTTAGCAGAAAGATGAAAAATGTTGCATTTACTTCACACAAGAGCAGCTATTTTTCCCTGTTGCCATGGGAACGTTATGAAGTGACGTGAACATCATCAAAAAGCAGGGTGTTGGGGAATCACTTTTTTTCTCTTTTTCATCAAACCGCAATTTTTGCAAGTTCCCGCAATTTCATCGCATAAAATTGCAAAAATATCCTGCATATTCCATCGCATTTTTTAAGAAAACGTGCCGCATAATCAAGAATTTTTGCCCGCAACAATCACAAAAAAACTCCTTTCATTTCATTTTTCTGGAAGGACTGATTCATGCTATTTTTTTAGATTTTTAATGCACTCTCTTGTAAACTATTTAACAATTTTTGATTAATGTGTCCCTGCGACCACCTATTCAGCGAAAAAAGCAATCCTAACTTGCACCGTCCCACAAAGTTAGCATAAAGATTTCAGATGAGGTGCAAGATCACCCCAAACCCACCCCCCACCCCTCCTTGATAGTCAGCGTTATCGACTGACAGCTGCCCGAGCCTTTCCAAGTGACCGATCAGGAAAAACTCTACACACTGTCTGCAGTCGGAGAGAGCAGGGACTCTGCTGACAGGAACTCAATGTGGGGAATCATGACTCCGGCACTCTGTTAATTGGAAAGAGACATTACCTGAATTTAAATGAGATACCTTCAGTCGACTCCAGCTGTGGCTGCATGCTGAAGCGTCTCGATTTACTCAGCACACAGTCTTCTGACATCAGGATCAGAATTGTTTCACAGTTTACAAGGTTTGTGCAAGGTGCATGCTGGCAGACGAGATACAATAATCTGACACTGTGCAACAGTGTGGGGGGAGGAAACTACAAATATTTTCCTCCGTAGACTATATCACACTGAACAGTAAGTGTTCACATCATACACTGTAACAAATAATGGACGTAGCATCGGTGTCGTCACCTGTCGGTTTGTGGACTGCTGTTTAGAAGCCAGGAGTTTGCATTTTGGCTGTTGCCATCTCGGTATTTTGGAGCCAGAAGTGACCATATTTTGAGAATAGGGGGTGGACCTGGGGAGGATGACGCGATTGCTGCATGCCAGTGTTGTTTATGGTTTCAATGGAGTTGTGCTAAGCTAAATGCTACACGCTAGATTTTTTTTTAACCCTTCTGAAGCGAGTCACCCAGCGGAGTTTTGCCAGTGGGTCAATGCGGACCTTTGGGTTACTGCCACCATTCATCTGCATGTACGACTGTACAGCAAATCTGCAGACTTTCCCTTAAGTTACCGGCTAACGCTAGCGCTAGCTAGCTAGCTTGGTTGGCAGAACACTGAACAAGACATTTTTAGGCGACCAAAATGTTACAATGAACTTTGATGAAGTGTAAACACAGAGAGAAGTTCAGATCTGTTTTAATGTCCCCAGTGTTAGCATGGTTAGCATTGCTAAGCCTCTGTCCTGACTGACAAGGTCCTAAAGCATCCCCTGCTTTAACGACTATCTTAAAACAAATGGGAGCATCATTTACAAAATGAACATTATTCGGTATTAAAGAACAATTAAAACTAGCTATTGAGAAAATGTTTACTGAGGTAATAAATCAAGTGAGAAGTAGGCTCATTTACTCATAGACTTCTATAGAAACAGACTTCTTTTTGGAGCCGGTGGAAGTTCGAGAGAACGCAGCTTTAAGGAGCTTCAGCATTGGCTTCACTTTACAGACCCGGAAGTTGCCGCTTGCTTTGAGAAAAATGCACTCCGAAACATTTCATAGAAGAGTTAGCGGATGCAGTAAGTTCCTTCTATGGCTTACTGAGGCTCCAACTTTGTTTTCACACAGTGACGGTAAATTATCCTCGGCAAATGAAAGTCAAGGAATGACTGAGCGTGTACACAGAACATGAAAGAGAACAGGAAATCCTTAATCTATTAATAAAAACGGGATGAGAATATCTTTTGAAACTGGAGCGTCAGTGTTTTCATGTAATTGTGTTTGTTTCTTTTGTTAATCCGAGCCATTTGTGTTTTTGCTGGATAAGGCTTTGCATACCAAGGCAGGGAGAGTGGTAACTCATAGAGGCGTTCCAATGGAGTTGGGATGACTAGTGCCTGGTTGTAGAAAACAGCTATTCAGTTGGATGAATGCAGCTTTGTGGCGCCCATAGAGGCTCCTGAATGCCGCTTCACCTCCCCCAGGGCTGCACAGCATAGCACTCAGTTCTCACACTCACAGATAACACAGAACACACACATGTACAGACAGACATCCCAGACACTCTTTATGAAATGCACCGGCTAAAGGGTGGATTTTTTTGCTAGCCACCATGGCTGCAGCTAACGATTATTTTCATTGTGGATTAATCTGTTGATTGTCTCAAACGATAAGTATAATGGTGAAAATATGAATGTATTTTGGACCAAAAGGTCTCACACTAATTATTCACTGTTTAGCAAACAACTGACATTTCTTTTGGCATTTTACAAACTGAAAATATAAAACACAAATATATTAAGTTTACTGTGACAGAGGAGAGAAGAAACTATTCAGAAAATATTCACATTTAACAAGCTGGAATCAAAGACATTTGACTTGTCTTTCATAAAAAAAAATTGAACCAATTTAACCGATTGATGTGAAATTGCATTTTCATAACATTTTCTGGAAGGAGGACCCCTAAACAACTCGCCCAATTTGTGCACCTACGTCCTCCACATACTGCTAAGAAGCTGGAATCAGACATTTTTTAATCATTAAATGACTCAAGACGATTAATCAATACTCAAAATAGTTGGCAATTCATTTTAGCAGATGACAACTAACCGATTGATCGATTTGCAGCTCTACAAGCCACAGTGATTGTTTTTCATTTAAATATGTTATGCAAGCTCATAAATCAAAGTGCAACCCAGTTTCCTTTAGGATTTTTTTTTTAGCCGTGGGGGGAGGTCTCTCCCAACAACAACTATATCAGGACGATGAGCTGACAGAACTGACAAGTTGACGTTGTCCAATTAGAACGGCCACGACGATTTTGGTGGAGCTGTTCGTTTAATTGTCGACTCGGAAGAAAGCAAACGTTTTGACAATAAACTCCATCAACACAACAGTATGTGGAGTTAAACTGGACGGGCACATTAACCTCTGAATAGTTCCACTATTGTTCAGTTGCAATGTGAGAGGCATTATGTTGGCAGGATAATTTAAAAGGCAACCATGACTACATTGTGCGTCTGCCCTATTTCTGATACCGTAGCGGCAGAAATTTTGCCATGGCGGGCCGCCACTACAAAATCAACATAGAGGAAACACTGCAACCACAGTGAATGCTACAAGTGGGCTGAAATTGCCCCTTTCTTTGACCCAAACACACCAAATGTAGTTCAAATCTTACTAACGGGTTTTTGAGATATTCAAACGGACAAACTCGTGGGAGTGAAAGGAACGGGGTTTGCTAGAGATGTGATTCCTGTCAGGGTCAGAGGCAGGACAAACACGCTCAAACCGACACACAGGCAATTCTGACGCTGATATGCATGAGAGACACACACGCCACCCCACATCTCTCACACCCACACCAGGCGTACGCCAGCGTCCCAGTGAAACAACTGGGTCACAGTCAAAGTGACGGAGGTGTAAAGGGTGTCCTTCTTCTGTCAAGCACTGCACTTTCTTTGTTTTCATTGTCTGTTCACTTTTTTGCTTCAGACCTATTTATCCGTAACCGGCTTTTCATTTTGCTGCCGCCGGTGCTCTCGCTCATCTGTCACTGTGTATGTTTACATGCACACTAATATTCCACTATTGTTCCGAATTTGACAATATTCTGAATTTGATAGGTCATGTAAACAGCATATTCTGTTTTGATATTCAGAATAAGGCCTTTTCCAGATTTTTTTATTTTCTGATTAAGACGTGTTATATAAATATTCTGGTATTATTCATGTTTTAGAAAAGATTTTTGGACATGTATACAGCGCATTCAGAATCTGTGTCTCAATCAGGGTTTTTACAGCAATATATGTGACAATTTAAGGCTAACAATGTGCAAGGATGCGGTAGAGATGCACGGCCAAAAGAAAAGAAGGAGAAACCCAGACATTTAAACATGATCAAAGACTTGGATATCAACAGGTTTTTGGATATGAGCCGACCTTTTCAAGAAGCTGGTTGAAGGAATGAAAGAGGGAGGCTGTGTTCACACGCTCCAACAAGTCAACAACCTATTTTGCCCGGCTGCATGTAAATGGGAATATTAGTGGACCATGTAACAGCTTAGTCGGAATATTGTCTTTTTCGGAATAAGGGCAAAAACCGGACTACAGTGTGCATGTAAACGTAGTCACTATTGCATTTAGAGAGATCCAGAAGGGGAAGCTGCGGGGTGCCTCTTGATCACAACTCCTCCTAGTTGACGGAGCGACCTGCCAGACGTCTTAAAAAGACTTTGATGACCTTTCTCATGCCATATTGTTTCTCCTGTCTTTGGGTCAAGTGTCTGTCAAATGTCATACCTCAGGGGGAACTTAAAAAAACATTTATTTTGATAAAACTTTGACGGATGAGTCTCCTTCATGCTATCTTCCCAATTTAAATAATTCACCCTGATGGAGGATGAAATCTTAAAGCTTTAGTGCCTAACTTTTTGCTACAAAACTCATTAGGACTATCAGCTCCCCAAAACTCTGTATTTGTCAGGATGGCTATGTTTAGAAAATTATGTAGTCTGGCTACTTTCGTGCGCAGAAGCCTCTTCTGAAGAGTCCGTCATGTTTTTTTAATCCTCCATGTCCTCCTTGGCTACTAGCAACTGCGTGGAGGAGGTGGTGGGGGCGCGATCACAGAAGGCTTGTATCATGTGGACGCAACGACAGCGATGTTGTCTTTACTTAGAATTCCTCATGGGGGCGACAGAAACTACGCATTGTAGCTTTAACGCAAAAGTAACACCATAATGAGAATTAACAACACATCAGGACGTATTGTGGACAACATGGTTACGGACTGTTTGTCGTTTTTTACTTTTTAACTGTATTCCTGTTTGCTTATTTTTTGTTTTGTTTAGCGGAGCACTTGACGACAACATAAACTAATATTATTTCTTCCTTTTTCAGAAAAAAAACAATAATTTATTCCCCCTGAAGGGAGTGCGTGATAAACATATTATAATTAAACCACTGACTGTGTGGTCCAGCATAAAAACCAGTAAACGACTGTAAGAAAAAGCCTTGAGCCTGTTATGCAGCTGCATAAAAGCAAATATTAGGGTGTAAAATAAAACATGGCTTACATGTGTGATAATGTGTTTTGTGCCCCTGTTTTCCCCTCAAAGACAGTAGGACGGGTTTTTTTCTTTTCTTTTCTGCCTCAGCCCGCTGGTGCTCCCGCCTAAAGCTTTACATGCTCAAAGCTACGTCTCGGAGGAATTATATCCTCTCCCTGTTCGCCCATGACTCTCCCAGTGGCAAACGATTAAGGCGAGAAGAATTCTCAATGCTGAAAATATCCACGTCGCCCGTGGAAACTGACAGCAAATCAAGTTGATTGCTTTTGCTCCCGCCCCATCACTCCCCCCCCCTCCTCTCTTTTCCTCGGGGTGCTAGTTTGGCCTTTTAATCACATCTCAAAGCAACGAGTTAACAAGCACACATCACACAGATTCTCTTTGCTAATTTAGTCCCCCCCCCCAACCTGCCGAAAGCTGCAGGAAATCTCACAGATGCTGTTTTAGACACGATTGTTTGGGCTCTATGCTGTAATGTAGCAATTAAAGGTGCTCCAAGCGATGTCACGCGTTTTTTTAGGCTACAACATTTTTTGTCACATACAGCAATTATCTCCTCCCGATCCGCTGGCTGCCTGTCCCCTGAACACACTGTAAAAAAACGCGGTCTCTGTAGACAGCTCAGGCTCCACAAACGCCACCAAAAACAAACTGCGCCAACCTGCACCACCAAACATAACAAACCGTGTTCCAGCCAATAACCGACAAGAAGGAGTTGGTTGAGCCATCACCGCAGCAGCGTTAGCACGTAGGCTACTTCCACAATGCGCGTTCATGACTGTTTCAGGAAGCACGGAAGGGAAGGGAGGGGACAGGATGAGGAGGAGGGAGGGGCGAGCTAGCCTCCTTTTTGTTTGACAATACTTTGAACGTCAACAAGAAGTGACGTCACACAACATCGCTTAGAGCACCTTTTTAAAATGAAATTACACCATTAAATTGTATGAACCAGCTCTGAGGTAGGGAGCCTCGCTGTTCAGCTGTACTGTACTTGCTACAGGCTTTGAAGCAATTTGACACAGCGGCCAAAACAGTGGAATTACAACTTCCATGTCCATCACGTGATGCCCTGTGGCTCCAAAAGAATTCCCCCCCATAGACTTGCATGAAATTATTCCACTGATTCCACTAAAATTATTCCACTGATTTACAGACGCGTCTTCCGACATGGAAGACGAAATCAGTGGAATAATTTTAGTTGAGCGTCACAATCCCACCGCACAATGACTCCATTCATTATCAGAACTGGATCCATTCGGTCCGATTACATTTGGAAAATCTAGAAGAGCCGCGCGGGCACGATTAAATCATGTAATCCCCATTCAGGTTAGCAGTTGTGCGTGTCTCTCTTCAGCCTTTTTGGACAGTAATTTTGTTTATAGTATATGCGTAATGTTAAGCAATATTGTCAGTAGGGGAATTTCAATATCGCCCAGCTACATCACAGGGCTAACACACTGGGACAAACATATCCACGCTTACATTTCCACTCCATCTAATCTGCATGCCGAACTGTGGGAGTAGAGGAAACCTATGGGACATCTTATGAGCAAATATTTCTTTTAAAACACACAAAGAAATGTGACTTTACATATATTTTGGAAATATCTATACTTGATATATTTCAAATGAGCAGTCTTTACGTGTAGATCAGAGGCGTCAAACATACGGCCCTAGGGCCATAATCGGCCCGCCAGAGGGTCCAATCATGCCCTTTGGATGACTTTGTGTGAAATTTGCCTTGAAATGTCTTTGTCAAAAAACAAAACAAAAAAACTGTTCCTAATTAGGAACTTCCTGCTTCACAGAGGTAGCCTAAAAAGAAAGCCAGTCGGGCGCCTCCGACCTGCGGCCCTTTGCTGCATGTCATTCCCCCCTCTCTCTCTCTCTCTCTCCCCTTTTATTTCTTCAGCTGTCCTGTCAATAAAGGCCTAAAAATGCCCAAAAAAGAAAGCCAGTGTGCTTTCTGTGTTGGGTTAGGCTTTCAGTGTAGGAAAATCCGGCACCACTCTCAGACATATAAAAATCTAATTTCCAGATCCATCCTGACCAGAATACAGTTGAAAACTGAGACATGTGGTTGAAATTGCTCTTATTTTTCTTAAGATATCTCAGGCTGTTCATTATCTGTTTTGTAACGATGTTGTTCATTATGTATTTGTAACCCTTTTACACTAAAAGGGACAAATGTGTAGTTATTAATCGGTTATTATGCGATGTGCCGGACCAGTAAAAAGTGGGCTGCATGCGTCCCATGAACTAAAATGAGTTTGACACCCCTGGTGTAGATGTTTTAAACTTATTCTCTACAGAGTACACTGAGCGTGAGACACAGTGTGCCATGTACGGTCCCTTCTCTCAAATGGACAGACTGATTGGATCCATCATTTTGATTGAATGGAGGTTTGTACAGATTGATAGACAGTTTGAAAGCATAAACTACATGCATTGACATATCTTTTTATTCATATTGATCCATGGCTTTGACCGGCAATATCTTCCAGACAAATAGGTTTTGATCGTCTGGTGGGCAAACTAGTCAATCTAGAGAAACAACATCAGAATGCAGAGTACATTAATAATGTTAGTATAAATCTATATTGCCAGAAAAGCTGTTCTTTGCCTGGAACCATTAGGGTTTATCTGAAAGAAGAGGATTATTTCTGCCAGGAATTATTATTATATTTTTATAAATAGAACTCTTCTCAGAATAACAGTCTTCCAGTTTGTGTCTGTGTTTAGCCGTAAGAGCTTGTCACGCGGGAAGCCATTGTCGCGCCTCGTAATTCACTCATTGCGCGGGCAGTTCGACAGGCGACGTGATAAGCGGGCGCGATCCCGTGAAACTGTTGCGTTCGTGCTCATCACACACACACACACACACACACACACACGCACACACACACACACACACACACACACGCACGCCCGCCTGACTCTTCTGTTTGTGAGTTCACTAAAATATAAAACCGTTTTCCACTGGATTTACCGGGTAACAGCCGTGATTACGACTATGCTAATTTAGCTAACTTTAGCTATCAACAAAAACAGTCTGTGGCTAGGAAAGACTTAGCCTAGTATTGCCACCATTTGTTATAAATCGCCCTGTGATTAGGGATATATGATACCACAGTCAGCTAATGTCATTCAGTTGTACCAGCAGGGATGCAGTAGTACAGAATCCACGCGATCCACGTGTCGCTCCCTGTGCAAAAATGCCCTTTATGCTTCCACTGACGCGTCCTTGATCAGGAAACCGAACCTCTACCTGCTTGGATCACTTTGAGCTGTCTGGATTTGAGCTCTGCACACGTAAAACAATCCCAGTGAGGCATTTAGCAACGTATCATTCCTGAGAGAGTGTTTACTGACCCAGATTTATTGCTTTAATCATACAGCTTCTGTAAAATAAGGGCTATAATTCTCGGAGGAGAAATCTAATTGGGAAGAGATCCAGCGGGTTTCCCCAGACACTGGGATCTAAGCAGGCCAGTGTTCTGCAGTGGGAACTGCAGACAGTCTTAGCATGCTACAGTAAAGCGTAATGTTAATGCAATTCATAAAACCAGCCCATGATGACAGGTTTGAGGTCACTGCGTAGCTCGTTTACATGCGTTTGGGAATAGACAAAGGTCGTCAATGCCAAACATAATGCAAATTAAAATATATAATAATAAAAATACTAGTCTGCTTCTGCTCTCTTTGTGTTGCTGTTCTTGAAATCCCTTCGCTACGGGCAACAACAACCTTCGAGCTGGCGAGCTACACGCTGAAAATGGCAAGTTTTAAAGAAAATTACAATCGTGCAACAAGGCAGGCCTGCTTGGTTCTTTCTGGGAATGATTGTAAAGATTTACAAATAATATGTTTAGGGCATTTCCTCTCTAACTGGGACGTTTTGGGAGCAATTGGTGGGATTGCTGTGGACGAAGTACACACAGAGATACACTGGTAAGAGCCAATGAGGTTTAACCATGTATCAGCTAATTTAAATAGCTCAGGTTACTGCAGGGGTGTAGCACAAAATTCTGGGCCCTGTAGAAAGGCATTTTCTATGGGCCCCTCCCCGCATCCACAGCTATTCATTCCAGCATCTTTTTGGGCCCTCCTCACATGAGGGCCCTGGGTACTCAGTCCCCTTTTTCCCCCCAGTCCGACGCCCCTGCGTTATTGTTCGAAGTATTTTCAGATAAAACGGAGGCTAGCTTGCCCCTCCCTCCTCCTCATCCCGTCCCCTCCCCCTCCCTTCCGTGCACTAACCCCCCAACCCCAAAAATCCTTCTTGTCAGTTATTGGCTGGAAAACTGTTTGTTATGTTTGGTGGTGCAGGTTGGCGCAGTTTGTTTTTGTTGCCGTTTGTGGAGCCTGGGCTGTCTACAGAGACCGCGTTTTTTTTTTTACAGTGTGTTCAGGGGACAGGAAGCTCGTGGATAAGGGGGGAGATATTTGCTGTATGTGACAAAAAATGTTGTAGCCTAAAAAACGCGTGACATCGCTTAGAGCACCTTTAACTTCATTTAATATTGTATTTTCTTTTGCGGGGTGCAAATGTTCCACCAAAACAAGTTCCTTCCCTAGACTATTTAGCAGCTTAGCTTAGCGCTGCCCAAAACGATTGTGATTGGTTTAAAGAAATGCAATGCAGCCAGACCTTACTCCACAGCCCTGTGGAGATAGAGCCGGCAATGCCAGACTATTAAAAATACTGACCTTTAACAATGCTAAGACAACCTTTTGTTACATTCGAATCAACTTGGGTTTATGACTTCCCGTAGAGAAACAGTGCGGTACTTTTTCAGTTACACAAAAGCTAAGCAATGGACCATGTCAGTTATCCAGAACCAAAGGAAAGAGACTAAGGAAAGAAAGAGGGAGACAGAATGGAGATCTAGTGAAGTAAACAGGCTGAGAGAGAGAGAGATGCTGAGCTGGTAATGTGATGTTGTGTTTCCAGCTGAGGATTACTCTGCAAAACAGAGGGTGAAGTCATCACCACAGTCGCCAACAGACACACACAATCACACACACATACAGCCAGCACTCAGGCTCAGTCTGGTGGTATCTGGTGGTAAGCAACAATACTGAGACAATTAATGGCACTTCATTTGAATAAACATTGCTAGATTATTACCAAATAATTGCTGAACTGCACTTTAGGCTGCCCTCATCTTTCTCGCTCCAGCCTTGTGCACTACTGTCACACTAATTATTAGCTCTGACTCTGTCTATTCACTGGGTAATGCTTTCATAGAAGGCGCAACACTGAGTCATTAATTCCTGTTTCGTAACTCTGCATATAAGCAGTTCATTAATTGGTCTTCATGGGGGCAAACTGGGATTTTTTTTAGAGGAAATATGCTATAAGGAATAATCTTATTTGTGAGAATTGTTATAAAAAAAACGGATTAAAGACCCATGGAAAGTTGCCTTTAAGATCAACTCAACAAGGCACTTTTACAAACTATAATCAGGCGCTAATGTGAATGCTCAGGTTAACATGCCCGACTGAGCTTCTGGATCATATATTATTCTCTGCAATGCAGATTCAGTGCACATGTATGCAAACTGGCCCAGACCACACGCAAAACAAAATCAACTCTGATATGAATTTTTTATCAAGTACCATTTGCACTTATGGCTCCACATGAAGATAATGTATCTGTACACACACAACAGCAGCATCAGTGCCAAGTCAAAACACTGTTAAAGGACCTAACGTTGTCGTTTTCCCCCCCCATCATTCCCTTCAAGTGGTATTTGCAAGCACGCAATGCGAGGACGCTTAAAGATTAGAAGTCGGATGAAGCCCCCAAGCTGCTGTTTGTGGTGATGAAAACACACCCAGCCGGGGCAATGAGTTGAGGCGGAGCGGAGAGGATTCCTTATTGGAACCTCGCCTCCACGCTCTGTTCTTCCTTCTCCTCCGGCGCGACTGGCAGTAAATCACGAAGAAGAGGCTGCGCTGTTTTCAAAAGGTAGGCGGGAAAGTTCGATGCGAGCAGCAACGAGCCCCCCTACGCGGCACTGCAACGTGCGTCGTGTGTTTCCTACTTCACTGAGTGAGTCGTGCATCAGATCCAGAACTGAGATGAACCCACCCCCCCCGGCAGCCCGGCTGTTAAATTAAGCTGTTGAACAGCAGACAAGTAGGGAAGGAAACCAAAGACAAAAAAAAAAAGCTCTGAGATGGATTATGTGCACAGCAACGTGGGGTCTTCAGCAGCTTTAGAAATGCTCTTAACTACTCATGACAAGCAGTATATTATTTTCACATTATCACTTTAAAATCCACAATTCATTTAGTTTATCTAAGTAGTTTATCTCATATTTCGTCACTGTTGGACGGAAGCTTTTTATGTCCCAAACCGTCACTGTTGTAATATTTGTAAAACCCCCAGAGAGACATAGAGGCTATACTGATTTATGAATTATTTTAAAAAACAATTATTATTGTGTATGTGTGAGTTTTATGTAACTTTCTTTTCTGTGGCATCCTACTTCTTGCTCTTTGCTTGTGTATAATGTTGCTTTATGTGTTTGTCAGTTTCATGTCAGTTAGTATGTTTACATGCACACTAATATGACAATATTCAGAATTTCACACAGGTCATGTAAACAAAGCATATTCTGTTTAGATATTCAGAAAGCCTTTTTTGGAATTCAGCATTTTCCCATTAAGATAAGCGTAATATGTTGGTATTATTCAGGTTTTAGAAACATTCTTTGGACATGTATACAGCGCATTGAGAATCTGCGTCTCAATCAGGGCTTTTACTGCAGTTTGTGACACTTTACGGCCTCTTGCCTGTTTATGGCGTACGGTCAGCTCTGTGCGTTGCCATGGTTGTTGAACACAAACCAATCAGGCGACATTTCGCAGGGCTGCGGTATAGACGCATTAGCCTGGTCCTACCAGACTCTGGTCCATTAGCCTGGTCCTACCAGACTCTGGTCCATTTCATTTGTACAGAGAGTCCGGCCACTCTCCATTACAAGTGTTAACTTCCTTGAAGGTGGGTACTCTGTTGAAGTTTAAAACTATTGGATCTGCTTAGAGCCACTCTGGTAGCCTGGTTCCGCCCTCCTACGTACTGTCTGGTAGGACCAGGCTAACAAGAGGGGAGACGACAACAACTATCGACTTAGCATCGCTAGCGTTACCCTTAGCCAACTCCTTCACCACTAACGGAGCAAGCTGGAAATTCAAACTGTTCCTGAACCCTGTGTTGGGAGGAGGGCCACAACATCATGGCCACCAACACAACTCAGCAAACATTGGTCTTGCTCGGGCTTTAACTTCTGGATATTCGGCAGCGTTGCCACAACGGACCACATCGTTCACCGCTGCCATTACGGAAGCTCACCAAAGGTTACCGAACCTTGACTTTGACCGGAGAAAACCCAAGACTATACCGCAAACCCAGACGGAGTACTGAATGAAAATTGAGGAGGGCTGAGCCAGGCGATAGAAGCAAGGCCAAAAGAAAAGAAGGAGAAACACAGCTACGTTTAAACATAATCACAGACTTGGATAGATTATAGATTTTTTGGATATGCTTAAACATCGCTACGCCGACCTTCGGAGGCCGCGCTCGCACGCTCCAACAAGTCCGCAACCGGTGGGAAAAGTCGTATTATATAATTTTGCGCAGCTGCGTATAAACGGAAATATAAGTGGAATATTCACTTTCATTAGCAATGGATACAACTTAATCGGAAAATGTTGGTTTTTTTTTTTAAATAAGGGCAAAAACCAGAAGAATGTGCGCATGTAAACGTAGTCTGTATTAGTAAAGCATCTCCTCAACGTCCCCCGTATTCTGACACCCAATGCTGCTGTTGACTCGGCTCATGCTGCGTCCGAAGCTTGAGCCTTTTAATCTCTACGCCTGAACATATCTGTCACTGCCATGCTTCCTCTCTCTGCTGTCAGTCTGCTGCTTCCATCTGGAACTCCTTCTGTCTTCATCCTGAAACCTCCTGGTACAGCTTCGGTACTCTCCCCCCCCCTCCCCCCCCCACACATACACTTTTTGTGTCTGTCTCTGAAATAGAAATATATATTCTTTAAAAGTGTGACGCCCAATTTCCACCAACTGCGGAACGGCTGCAGTCCGACTGCGTCCCAGCTCCGGCGATCCGCAGACCAAACTACATCCTGTCATATCGCGCGATCACACGCGAATTCCCGCGAGATCTCGTGGTACTTCGTGACTTCAGCTGTCAGTCATGGCCGCAGCCGTTCCACAACAAATCCGGACCCCGGTGGGTATTGAAGGAAATCCGCCGTTAGCCAGCCGGCTAATTTTCAACTGTTGTCCTTTGGCGAGATGTTTTGAAATCATTATACGCGTTAGAAAATACTCGTTGAAAACATGCGGAAAGACTGTAAACTGTGTACTGAATCGTGGAGTTAGACTGGAATAGATCACATAATTGTATATCCTATTTTTCATTTTACAATGAAAAGGGATTAACTCACATTAGGAGCCAGCCTATAAAAAGGCCATTCAAGGAACTGTTTTTGGCACTAACCGCATCAGCTTAATTTTCCGCCCCGGGAGAGTGCAGTTTAGTTGAGAATCATCACAGATTTAGTCCACATATAAAACATTAGAAACGGTTTGATCCAACCCATGCAAGTATTAAAAAAAAAAAAGCTGGATACTGGAAAACGATCCTCTCTCTCTCTCTCTCTCTCTCTCTCTCTCTCTCTCTAGTCTGCTCTCTCTCTCTCTAGTGCAAGTTTGGAAGAAGATATATCATAAAGTTTTAATCTGTGGTTCATTTGTCAGGAAAACTTTCAGTGTGTGGAGTTGTGGGTTGGATGTGGGCTGCATCTCTCTGGCAGTCAGTCAGAGTGTGTGTGTGCGTGCGTGTGTGTGTGTGTGTGTGTGAACGTGTGCGTGTGTGTCTGAGTGTGTGTGCGTGTTTTTCGAGGGTTTTAAACACAGCAGCATTCTAGAGGAGATTTCCGTCGTTGTTATGGTTACACTCGGTTTCCGCAGACACCCTGGCAAGACTATTGCCATAACAACGGTCCAACTTCTCAGCTTCCTTCCAGAGGAGGGAAGTCGATCACAAACAACCCTGATCAACACAAACATATTGGCTTTATTTGCCAACTGGAGACGATGATACCATAACTCCACTAGCGAACCCCCGAGATACAATACACATGGCTTTAACAGTAATTGGAAGTTAGCCGTAACTGCAGGGTTTCGTGGGGGTTTTAGAGCGCTGACGTGCAAATGACGTCATATTTGTATACTTGTGCCGTCATTGCGCGATTATTTGCGTGAATATTAGTGGTTGTCGGTTGCAGTGAGCAGCTTGTCACTGAATTGAGAATAGCTGGTCCACGTTAAATGTCAGCCCTCATTAAAGATCCAGTGTGTGGGTATTTCTCCCATCTAGTGTTGAGATCGTATAAAGCAATCAACTCTCTCGCACCACGCAGTTCAAAGTACGTATTACAGCTACGGTAGCCTTCACGCTTCAAAAAGCCTGAAGAAGAAGACATGACATTTGGATTTTGAATACGTGTGGTCCTCCATGTTTCCTTCTTCAAACTTGCCACCGGGGCCGGGAAGCTACGATACCCATTAGCAGCATTAGCAGCACCTGCGAGTTTATCATGTGCATCATGGAGCAGTATGTCCTGTATGTCCCTTACTGGCTAACGTTTTTCAAGATGGAGCATCAATATGGAGTGTCTACCCCAGTTCATGCAAATGTAAAATTTCAAGCCAATAGGAATACTTGGAATTGATGGTGGTGGTAAATATTCATGAAAAAGGAGGAGTTTGTGAACGGGCAACACAGATTTTGATAATGAACAACTAAAAACGTTTACACACTGGACCTTTAAGTTAGTCAGCCTGAGCTGAAGTTGTCGCTAGCGCCTTGTGGCTAACCCTAAAGCCGCCTAAACATGATCCGCGGTAAAACCATTCATTTCCTATGGGTCCACCGGAGTTTAGAACGCCAACGCCAAGAAAGAGGAAGGTGACGGACATCCGGCCGAAATGAGGGACATTCAGCGGAATTTCCGACGGCACCTGAGCAATCCCGGAATTGGAACGTCGTGGATAGAGACTACTTGAACAGAAAACCACTGATGTTGTCATCCTTTGAGAGGACAGTGACTGTCTTTCTTTTTTCGGGGGAAAGTGGGCTAAGAACACGTCCTTTAAATGAAGCATATCCTCCAGTTCATCACATCCTTCCCCTGTTCACCACGGAGAAGCACCACTCAAGCATTTGGAAATGCTTTTGCTCAAGGGCTCCTGAAGGGAGCGTTTCCATCATTCACTTTCACCATCCGGCCTGTAATCTGCCTCCCTCCGGCTATTGCTGCCTCATTTTGGATACTTCCCAAACACTTAGTGAAGACTGGTGTTTGGAGTCACAGAGGTTGTTTTTTCCTGTCTGTTCTCAATTGAATTGAACTCAACTGAATTAGGCAAAAGTGATTTTGCATGGTCTGTCCCATGGAGACTTAAAACTTTGACTCAGTCAGCAGCTGAAAATCCAATTCAAGTTGTTGGCCTCCTTTTGAACTGTTGCCTACGTACAGTGAACTTTATTTTTTTTTTTACACCTTTTGTGACCCTGATTTGACTCTTGCTTTGGCATATTTGTATTATGATTTTTTTTTTTTTTTAATCTGGTAAATGTGCCTGCAGATGGCCGCCCACCAAGATCCAGGTTCTATCCAAGGTTTTTTGCCTGTGGTCTAGACCTACTCTATGTGTTAAGTGTCCTGATAGAACTTCTATTAGGATTTGACACTATAAATGACATTGAATTCAATTCAATCACAAAATCCTCAATCTTAAAGTGTCCTTTTTAAATTTCAATTGAGAGTTTGACTGCACATACATAGTTTTTTTTTACATCTGGATTGTGGAATAGTTGAGAAAGAACAACCACATGCTTGTGTATGACTTATTACTTTGACTTTTTGTTTACCTCTTTCTGTCCTCCCTATCTTTTTCCCGTGGTATGAATAGAAAGGAGTCGTCAGCTGTTGTAGACATCTCTGAGCACCCTAGTTTCCTGAAATGCAACGTCCGCCTACCTGTCTCTGTACTTATTGATTAGTGCTTTAAAAAAAAAGCTCAATAGGTCTGCAGTTCTGCAGCTGGACCAGAAGTATGTTCAAGAGAGTTGCACTTTCCACAAAGCAACAAATTCCTTCTCTCACGTTCATTGATTGCAGATTGAGACAGGACCTTTGGTCCGTTCAGGCCAAGCTCAGGAGAAATGAACATAATGGCGTCTGGTGGCTTTTGGGATTTTGGGGGGGTGGTTTCATGTTAAACAAAAAGGATCTAATTCCTCAACAAACAGGTCTATCTCTGCGGGGATCCTTTCCATAACGTTGTCAGACACTTAGAATACTAATCTGAGCCTGTCAGTGGCAAAAACAGCCCTAATACTGGACCAATTCCAAAGATTGTTGTTTCCATCAGTCACTTAGACCGAACCCTACGCTTGCACTACGCGCGCTACGTTGGTCGCCACAATGACAGCACCGTTGATTACGGGAAGGTGTTTATGTAGGTGGAGCGTTCAATGCAGTAGACTGTGAGAAAGTGAAAATGGAACTGGTGAGCAGAAAAAGTTGTTGTTTGGCAGTACTTTCAGTCAAAAGAAGGCCATTCAAGTCCAGCTACATGTTCAATTTGCAATGCTGATTTGTCTGGTGGTGGCGAGGACCCGTTACAACATTTGGTACAAAACATCCAAAAGATAGCGATGAAGATAGCGATGTGCTTTCCTACGGTGTGAAAAGATGTGTGAATTCAACATTAAGTTGTTACATTTAACTATTTTAGATGGCTGTTACTTCATTAATGTGTTTACTGTGTTACTGGACCGAGGATGGGAGTAGGATTCGGTATTTGCTATTCGGATTCGGCAGAATCTTAACCAGTGGATTCGGTGTTCGGCCGAACCCCAAAAATCTGCATTTGGTGCATCCCTAGTTAAAATACCTGATAAAGTTGTTTATTCACATTTCATTGGGCTGACCTCTTGTGTTATTAAGTCCATGAAAGACGGAAGGACCCTCCAAAGGAAAGAAATCTACCTCTGTTTAATTCATGAAATATCTCCTGTTGGACTGATGATCCCCGACCCCGCCGCCTACTGTACGTTACGTTTTTTCGGGTTCGCTGCCCACTACGTTAGGCCCCTGGCTTTCTACACGGTGACTCATGCTTGACGGCGTCTCCACACACACAAAGCCAGCGCTACGTTTTAATGAGCCTGGAAGCCCCAAGGTGAGAAAAGCAATTACTTATTCAGGCACCGCGGTGAGGAAAGTTTAACGCCCCCCTTGTTTATTCCACCTTCGCCTTCATTCCTGCGTTGCAGAAGGGAAGGTTGTTGGTGGGGTTTTGTGTCTATTTCCTTGACAGTTTTTTTTCGCCTCGCTCGCGCTTGGGGGCGGGTGGGGCAGACACCATGACCCAATTATCTGTTTGTTTTCCTTCATTTTTCAGCCTCTATTTTACTCTCTCTCTCCCATTTTTTCCACATCTATCTCTCAGAGCTGCAAAGATTGGTTGTCCACAAACTACCTTGATCTATTTCTGAACTATTTCAATAAATCACTTTGACTAATTTTCTATCTTTGAGCTGTGGTCCAAAAAAAAGACATTTGAGGACGTCATCTTGGGCTTTTTGGGAAAACATTGATCCTCATTTTTTCAACATTTCCTGACATTTTAGAGCCCAAACAACTAATCCATTCATCCAGAAAACAATCGACAATGCACATAATCGTCAGTTGCAGCCCCAGTCCTCACCTACTTTCTGTATTTTCCTCCGCCTGTAAATTTCTCTCTCCGATAACCTCTTACTCTCTCTCCCATCTCTCATCTAAATCTGTTTTTTTTTCCTCCCGCATTACTCCCTTCCTTCCATCCATCCATCTCTTGCTTTGTCTAATGAATATTTCACGTAGAAATGCTATTTAAAGACGTGACATCGTTCCTCCGCTCCATCCATCAAGCTCAGCTTTCTCATCTGCACGTTTTTATTCAGTCACTATCAGATCGAGGTTGAGTTTCGTGTCACTTTCAATTATCGTTAATTCTTAGAATAAAGCAGCTTCTCTATCAATTACTAATGGAAAGGGAGAGATTCACTACACGTTGTTTTATCATAAATCAACTTCTATTAACGTTTTTGTCACAGAGGAGAAACGCAACGGCTGGTGTGATTTGAATGCAGCTCCTTTTATTTTACTGTACCTTAACGTTTCTCATTCTGAAAGATCATTCCTTTACTGTGCCGGCTTGTTTAAGTGCCATGTAACCTAGGTGAGAAGACACACACACACACACACACACACACACACACACACACACACACACACACACACACACACACACACACACACACACACACACACAGAGACAGACAGACAGACAGACACACAGACTCACTATTAACAGGGTTTGTATGACAGGAGGTCAGATACAGAAGTAAAATAGTAAAATACATATATCTTGTAGGGGGTGACCCTGAATAGTTGACTATTTAAAGATTATTATTCTGAACGAGCCGCCATGACAGTCTGTCTTTCAATTTCTGGAGAAACCAGACCCACATGACGCGTTCGTCCAATCAGCTGCCGGTTTTCATTTTTGGGCGACAATACAGATTAGCGCCGCTTGCTGTTATGGAGCCACCCTTTTCTGCCGACGGGTGGCTGTCGGCTCTGTGTGTCCGGGCCTTAAGGAGCCTGATTCCACTGCCAATCTCACAGTGTCTGAAAATGTGCTTATGAAACAAATAGTCTATATCCTTGATGCTCCACTTCCGGGATTGCTCCTTTGCCGACTGAAAATCCGCCGAATTTCACTCATTTAGGCTGGATATCCGTCACCTTCCTCTTTCTTCGTGTTGGCGTTCTAAAGTCCGGTGGATTTGTGAGGACTACGGTTAACTGCTCCTCAGATCTCTGCAGGGTAAATCCAGACAGCTAGCTAGACTATCTGTCCAATCTGAGTTTTCTGTTACACGACCACCAAAACAAGTTCCAAAGACAGACTATGAAACAAAAGATCATTCTATTCAGGCTATATGAGGGTACTGAATTTATTTTACATTTTTTTATTTAACATGGAATTGCTTGGTGTTTTTACAAGAAATCACGATTTATATCCTAATTTAGTATACATAGCAGCCTAATATTAATTCTGCTAATAACAATAAGGAAGTAAGTGTACTCATTTGGACAAAAATCAGTGCCGCTATTCAGTACTGGTGGACACTGGCCCATTTCATCCACTGATATGTCTCAAAAAATACTGTTTGTAACACCACTTTATTTTGTCAACCTACAGGCTGTACTTAAAAGTCAGACTGAAATTGAAAATACATGTTTTTTTCACTTTAATAATAGTGTATTTCAGCCCAGAAGATGATTCCGATTAATGTCTTTTCTTTGCCTATCTGACTTCCCATTGGTTAAAATTTTATTTTGAACAGGACTCTGTATGAAGAGAGGACACGGTGCACGCAGTCAGGATGTGTGACGCTGTAAACCTCGCAGGCTCGGAGCTCTTCACACGTCCCCCTTTAACCCATTTAAAGCTTTTTCACCCCACTGCCTGCTCATTCAGTCACATAAAATCGGATGGCAGTGTCGAACGCATGCTTGACCACAGGCTTTGTTAGGCCGAGTCCATGCTTCCCTTTGTGGGCATGTGCGTTTGCACATGCAATGGGACAAGCGAGCCTGTAGGCATGCATGTTTGAGAGAACGAGCATTTGGAAGTGTGTTTAAGCGTGAGTGTGTTTGTTTGTTTGTTCGGCAGTAACAAAGATGGAGACACCGCTGATGAAATCAAAAGAAACTGCAGCATATTTCTCTATTTTTTTTAATGCCACAGAACGAAAGATAAATATTGGCTTTGATTTTTTTATTTATTTTTTTAAAAACATGAAGCGCTGTAGTGGTTTTTAAGTGTTTCCTCATAAAACTATTTAAGTTTTTTAGACCCAAAGGGTCTTCCAGGGTTTTTACTTTCTAACTAATACAAGTACTGTAGTTTTCAATATTAATTTATCCAAAGATGGTTTATAGATAGATAGATAGATAGATAGTGCAATAGCTTATTATTAAATATTAACAGAACAATATATAACGGGGAATAAGTTATAAGATGTAGATGTTATGGCCACAGTCTAATATAATAATCTAATATAGCCTATAAGACAGTCAGACACCCCAACTCAGAGTCATTTTTCTGTCTCTGTGTCCTGTGGGTTTGTCCACGTCCACCCCTCTGGAGACTAGCAGCAGGTCCCGAGTGCGTTGATTGAAATGGGAGAAGTGACCGTAGATTCAGATTTTGACGTTTTAAATCGCAATAAACCCGATGCCGAAATGACAACAATGTGATCGCGAATTTGCTTCTATTTGCATCTTAGCATTGACTTTGTTTGCAAGACATGGGCGGTGTGAACGCGGCATAACTGTTTTTCAAGCAAACACTTCATAAAGAGTTGGCGTTATGCTGAGTTCCAGACACAATTTTTAGCCTTAAGTTACGACTTCAAGTCACGACTCACGACTCGGTAGCGTTCCAGGCAAAGTCACAACAAACCTTTCTAGCTAGCGTTAGCACTAGCAGCTACCTGACGTTGACGTTAGCTAGCGCTAGCTGATACTAGGCTTCATTTAATAAACATAACCTGTTGTTGTACACAATCGTATGTGTATTGTTTTGATTACAGTGTGCGGAATTACTTTACGTTGCCTGTTTATGTCTATTTATTTCTATTTCTCACCGTTAATCACTGGTGTCTGTACAGCATCAACAGGGGTCGCCATTGTTGTTTTTGTGCGTGTGATGTCAAAAACTGTAACTGGACATACAACCATCTGGGGCGAGTTCACGGGGAGTAAGTTACGGGTTTGACTGCCGTTCCAGGGCTCTTTCACGGGAAGAAGGTTGTGAAAACACGAGGTTACGGGTTGCTTGGAATGCAGCATTTTAATGCCAAGAGATGGAAGACTTCTCATTTTGGGTGGAAAGTACTTTCTGGTGTTTTCATCATCAATCAATCATCTATTTCATCAGATGTTCCCCTTTTTAACTGTCGTCTTTATCAAGGTTTTTATTTAATGTTTTTGTTTGTTTGTTTTGTCTCAATGAGTATTGACTCATGAATGTATTGGCTGTGATTTTGGTAGGTGTACGTAGAAAAGGATTTGGACCACGCTTATAGATTTTGTCTGGACTGTGTTTGTGTGTGTGTGTGTGTTTTTGTGTTTGTGTGTGTGTGTGTGTGTGTACCCTGCAGGCTGCCGTTCAGACAGCATCCCATTGAATTACTATAATGGGCTGGTAATGGGCCTCACTCAGTGGTTGATGGTGAGGAGGGACCAGGAACAAGCCAGAGGTCAATGTGATGCTCTGGGGCCTACAGGTTTCACCATATGTAGGTCAGATGGGTTGACAGAACCATCAAGGCTAACCGTTAAGGCTTTATCTGAAATAGCTGTTGTGCTAAGTCGACTGGGACTTTTATGTGTCAACCGGTCCAGCGGAGAGAAAGGACAGCCCGCATGGTCCAAGTTTGTCAAAAATTAGTTTTGCATTACCATCTCTATCTCCACAGCGCTGTGGAGGAAGGTCTGGCTGCACCATAGATACATTCTGGGATAGGAGAAAAAAAAACACCCTGGGTTGTTTGCATTTCTTTAAAGTGCTCATATTATACTTTTTGGCTTTTCCCCTTTCCTTTATTGTGTTATATATCTTTTTTTGTGCACGTTATAGGTTTACAAAGTGAAAAAACGGTATGCCCTTTTGGCTGGGATCACACGTTCATTTAAACGCTTTGTTTCGTTTCAGTGCACGTTAGCAGCTAGCATTGTGTTGTATAACAAATAAGAAGACATAGGAAAAAATCCTGTTAAATCATCTCTGTCTGAACTCTGTGTGACCCATCCTGCATCTGGATAAATTCGGAGAATGGCGGCACTAAAAAATGCATTATTACATTGACTGCATCCTTTGACATTAATCTTTCCCTGTTTATGCAACATACACATCTGTGCAAACATTGTTCTACATGATCTTGATGTGACCTCAATAATTATTAGTTTCCACATGGATTACAGCGCATGTAGCACTATTAAAAGGGATTATTTGAAAAATCACAGATGGAAAAGCAGCAGTTGCTCTTTGTGTTGAAGTGACAGATAGGAGTAGCCTGCAGGCTATCTGACCGCGGGATTATACATACTCAAACATGTGAGCACCACAAGCCAAATGTGCCAAGTCAGATCTCAAAAGTATTTTTTATAGAGAGGTGAAGTTCCTCCCCTTCTGGTGGGACCCCATGGGACCTTTTTTTTTTTCCGAAAGAACATATAGGCTACAGTAGTGAACGGGGAGACACAAATACTTATCAGTTTGCGTTGAGTTGAGCCATGAATTACACATATGAAGTTTTCAATTTAAAAGATAATTTTGCAAGTGAAGAAAGTCTCAAAGGTTTGTCATCTTACCTGATGTGTGTATCCAGCTTCTATTTTATCAGACGTCAGCCGCTCGTGTGAGTAACTTTACATCCTGGTACCAGACACACATTCATTGTAGCGTCAGAGAGAGACGTCACTTAGAGACTTTGAAGTATGTAGTGAAATTACGAATTTTCACAGTGTTTTACTTCAACGGTTTTACGACAAACTGAGACTTCCTTCGCTTGCGAAATATCCTTTTAAACTGACAAACGTCATATGTGTAATTCATGGCTCAATTCAAATGGCATCAGACATTATTTGTCGCTCCCTGCCACATATATTCTTTCTGTAAACAAGGTCCCATGGGGGTCCAGCGGAAGTGAAGGGATTTTTCCTTCCTATCCTGTTTTCCAAACTGAGAATGTGACAAATTATGATGTACAGTGTAAGTATCACCATCCAGTAAAAGTGCTTGGCAGCATCCGTACTCTTTATACCAGCCAAAGTTAACGCGTGTATCGCTCCCAAGTTGCAACAGCTGGGCTACTTGCAGTGCCGTGCATGTTAAGGAAAGCGTGAATGAGTGTGTAGGAGAGCAGCGAGCGGGACAAGGTCGGAATTAACATCAATTAACATAAATTATAGACCTCCCCGTTTCAATTTTTCATCAGCACATACTTCATTCTTCACTTCAGATACTTGACTCTCACTCACTCCATCTTACTGTAATTCCCCCTGCCGCCCTCTCTCTCTCTCGCTCTCTCTCTCTTTCACTTTCTCTCTCTCCCGCATCTTCTCTCTCTCTCTCTCTCTGACTCCATCACACTTTCCTTCCCACCCACCTCCCTCCATCCATCACTCTCCCTTCCTATCTAATTCCATTTGATGGACTGATGGACGTTTCCATTGACCTCATTAAGCCTGGCCTATGAGTCAGTAATGGCTGTAGTGTGTGTGTGTGTGTGTGTGTGTGTGTGTGTGTGTGTGTGTGTGTGTGTGTCTTGTCATGTCATGTAGTTTGTATATGGTATGGATGTGTTAATATGTCCTTATTCATTTCATCACTGCCAGCTGCTTTCCTAGAGATTAGCACACGCATCGTTTCTTTCCCACTGAGAGGTTGATCCACTGCTTAACATTAGAACAACTCCCCTGCAAAGCAACCTTTCTTTGACAGCATACTGTTGCATACTGCACTGTATTTCTGGGTGGAACAAGATTATAAAATAAGCACTAAGCTGCCAGATTCTTACGAGCACTTCACTGATTTAGCATTGCACTCCTCTAACATTGTGCTTTCCCCTTGGCATTACAACAGCGTCACTTTATGTAACATTGAATACTGTTCGCATTTTCTTCACCACCCATTCATTTGCTTTAGTGATTTACTGTAAATTCAGCTTCTTTGAGCTTGTTCGCAGGAAACTGCAGCCTACAGCAGCAACCATACAGTGTTTGCAGCGGGATAACAAAGTAGGGAGTTAAAAGTAGGGCTGGGTATTGTTAATACGCTGAACAGCCAATCACAAGCATTATTAGAGCTTGGTAGGAGCATGCTGCATGCTTATTGGCTCACTGACGCTGATGAGATTTATTCCTTAGCTAAAATCAATGTCTTCATTCATAAACATGTCCTCATCGGTGTAAAATGATCTGATTTATCCTTGTAAGCCAAGAATTTCTTATCTGTATTTACATTGGATGGGCAAGTCCAAGAAGGCTTCCATGTATTTCCGCCATTTTGAAAAACTCTAATCGCTGATAGAGACATGGAGCACTAGCCTACCTGTCTAGCTAATCCCCAACGCGTTTTCGTTCAGAGCCAGCATCACGTGACTGAAACCAGCTGAAACGGAGATCAGTGAAAGGCGCCTGTCGCCGCCCCGGCAAATTTGAAATCCTCGTCGCCAAAAAAACGAAAAAAAGGGAATTATAGCTCCTTGGTACTTAACGGCTACCGTAGTTGCAACACGCATTTGAAAAAGCGAGGCGCTAGAGAGCACTATTCGTTTGAATGCAAAATACAATTTCACCGATAGATGGAAGAAATTCCTACAAAGTGGACCTTTTAAGGATTGGAATTGGGTATTGAATGACTAAGGCATTTTTCAATATTGAATACTTCGAATCAATAAGTAACAACCTGGTAACATTCAATGGACCTTTTTCACAGCAGACATTTTGACATGCATGCTGACTCACTGAAATAGTTTACTGGGACACCCTGGGATGCCATCGTTATGGTTATCAATTTCAGCTGTGCTTTTCCTACTATGACAAGTCAAAATGTCTGCTGTGAAAAAGGTCCATTGAATGTTACCAGGTTGTTACTTATTGATTCGACACATTAGCATTGATTCCCCTTGGATAAAAGTTTAAACACTGGCGGGAGAAACAGCTGCATCCAGCAAATTGGCAACATTGTTGAAACGATTCCCCATGTAGATTAAATGGCATTATGAGAGGATTTTACATATCCAAGACCTAGTCCATACGTATGGGGGTATTTTTGTATTGTATTTTTGAGTTTTCGCAAGGCAAGGCAAGGCAATTTTATTTGTATAGCACATGTCAGCAGCGGTGCAACTCAATGTGCTTTACATAAAACATTAAAACACAGTTAGAAATTAATAAAAATGAATACAAAATTAAAAATAGTTAATACAAAATTAAAACAATTCATACAAAATTAAAACAGTTAATTAAAAATAGATTAAAATTCCCAATACAGTGCAGTGCAAAGAATTAAACATAGGCAGTATCAAAAAGAAAGGTCTTCAGCCTTGATTTAAAAGAGCTGAGCGTGGGTGCCGATCTACAGTTTACCGGAAGTTTGTTCCAGATACGTGGTGCATAGAAACTGAACGCTGCTTCCCCCTTTTTTGTTCTGATTCTGGGGATGGCAAGCAAACCTGTCCCTGATGATCTTAGAGGCTTCTGCGGTTCATAGTTCACAAGTAGATCCAAAAGGTAATTTGGCCCTAAACCATTTAGCGACTTATAAACCAGCAGTTTTCAATTCTCTTTGTGCTGTTAAAAGCATGCCAAACCAACCGGCAGTGACGTAACCCTAACCCCAAAGCCCCGTTGGCCAATCACGCAAAGAAGATGATGATGTTGGCCAATCTGAAGCCTGAAAAAAACTACAACTACATATTGCAACGGTGCATCGATCGCTCCGTAGCGCATTTGGATGAGTCTGTTCCTCCGCATATTGAACGAGTGGCTCGTGGCTCAGAGGTATAGTGGTCTCACCATAACCATAAAAGGTTGGCGGATCAATCCCAGGCTCCTCTGTCCACATGTCAAAGTGTCCCACAGCAAAAAAACACTGAACCCCAAGATTCTCTCCAGATGACGTACTGTATGTCTAGCTGTCCACTGCTCCTAAAACTTAGGATGGGTTAAAAACGCAGATTGAATTTCACTACGACTTGTACATTGCATTTGGACGCGTCTGTTCCTCTATATAGTGAAAGAGTAACTGTACATGCATGGTAAAGGTTAGACTAGAACTATTTTGGCCACAACTGAGATTGCAGGAAAATGTCGCCTCATTTGTGACGGTGCAAACAAAAACTCATCAACTCCGAAAACAGAGTTTCTGAACATCTTCACTACTGGAAGGAGTTTTCCAAAATATCAGTTTTTAGTAACCTAAAAGACAGTTTGCGTGGACAAAAGTCCAAAACACATAATAAACACAAAAAATTATAGGCTACCTGTGTACGTGTGGACTAGGCCCAAGAATTGTAGAATTGAATCAACATCTGGATCACCATGACATCCAGATTGAGTCGAACCTTTGCAAACTGTTTTCTCTCTACTTATTTTTTTGGGGGCTATAAATGTTTAAGTTGCTTTGGTGGCATCAGGAGTTCACTGTGCACGTTCATGTCAACAGTTTAGACTGTTAAAACCTCATCTCTGCTTTGTGCATGTTGATTGAGCCAGTTTTGACGATTGGCACAATGAAGTAGCACTTAGCTCGCAGAGCTATTACAGATATCCGACGTGTTAAAGAGCCCACCGGAGAGAGTCAGCCTCTGTTTTCGTGTTAATCGGCCCCGTGCTGATTGTCTCATTAAGAACTTCAAAGCAGATTCTCACCATGGCTTTTTGCCGACGAATACTCCGCTCGTCTCCGGTCTGCCTCGAGAAAATGACTACAGAAGTTAACTTGGGATCAGAATGTTTTGTCACAGTTTGTTGATTTATGTTGCAGCTAACGTTGCATTTGGAGGAAAAGAGTGGACGATAGAGATGGTTCATCTTTAGCCGTTCTTGGCATATTTATTTCCGAGCTGCAGACACATCAGTCTCACGGTCAGACAGCTCCAAGTTGAACTACGGCAAATCAACTGGGACAAACATAATGATGCAAATGCGTCCTCTATAGCCTGCACTTTAGCACTCCCCTGTGGCATAAACATATACACTAAACAGAGCAGTACAGTATTGCATTACATAATATACAACTGAGGACATAATGAACATATTTTAACACCCCCACTTGTACTCAGGTTGCCATACTCTAAGCAAAAAAAAAAAAAAAAAAAAAAAAAAAAAAAAAAAAAACAGAAAACAGAATGAATGTGGACTCCAGTCATACACATATCAATCTCCAAAAAGAGCACCTGTAAACCTCTGCAGTTTCAACTTAGTTACAGGTTTGGTCATTACATCAGCAATCATGTTATCAGTAGAACAATACATCAAAGTCACTCTTCCCTCACTCACAGTAGACCTGATGAAGTGGTACTTTATGTCGATATGTTTACACTTCCGTCTGTTTACAGGGTTTTTGGCGAGAGCTATTGTTCCCTGATTGTCCTCATGTACTATAGTTTGTGTGTACTTGTAGTTATCTATACCTACCAGTAACTGCTCTAGGTATATACACTCCTGTATAGTTGAAGCTAGTGCCATATATTCCGCCTCGCATGTGGATAGCGCAACAGTAGGTTGCTTTCTAGTTTTCCACGAGACCAGGGAGCTGTTCTGACTAAGGCTCACACAGTATCCCGTGGTACTGCGTCTGTCACTGGAATCAGCAGCCCAGTCGGCATCACTGTAGGCCTGTATACCTAGCTTTTCACTGTCGTTTCTCTTAAAGCTTAACCCTTTCTCTGCGGTGCCTTTGAGATACCTTAGGACGTGCTTCACAGTGACCCACTGCTCCTCTGTAGGCTCAGCAAAGTACTGTGATAACCTGCTCACTACAAAACTTAAATCTGGTCTGGTACAAGTAGTCAAGTATATAAGACTTCCTACTGCCTCTCTGTACACCCTGACATCTTCCATCTTTACTGCACCCTCAGTATACTCTAGCTTTTGCTCACAGGGTGTTTCTCTGGTTCTACAGTCTTGCATGTTAAAACGCTGTAGTATCTTGTTAGTGTACCTTTCCTGTGACATCTTTACACACCCATCTGACTGACTGAAATCGATACCCAGAAAATGTCTGAGTTTGCCCAAATCTTTCATTTTGAACTTTTCTGCAAGCATCTTTTTCACCTTTTTCAGTCCCTCTTCATTGCTTGCTGCAATGATCAAGTCATCGACCCATATGATTATGATCACCTTCCCTTCCTTTGACTCTATGGCATAAACACAGTGGTCGGCTGGATTTTGTGCGAACCCATCCTCAGTTAGGCAATTGTGCAAAACCTTATTCCAATTTCGCCCGGATTGTTTAAGACCATAAAGTGATTTCTCTAACTTATAAACTATGCCCTCTTTCTCTTGATAACCCTCCGGAGGATTGATGTAGATCTCATAGTCTATGGGAGCGTGCAAGTACGCCGTTTTCACGTCCATTTGGTGCAGGAGTAAATTCTCCTGTGCCGCTTTCTGTAGCACCACCCTTACACTCGTCAGGTCAGCTGTGGGTGAAAACGTCTCCCCATAGTCTACCCCCATTCTCTGGCTGTAACCCTTAGCCACAAACCGTGCTTTGTATTTGTCATTTCCATCTACATCAGTCTTGATGGCGTAAACCCATCTACCCCCCACTGTTTTCTTGCCTATTGGCAGTGTTGTCGGGGTAAAGGTTTTGTTCTCGTTTAAGGACTGAATTTCCTCATCCATGGCTTTTACCCATTCTTTTGAGTTAGCTGACCTCATTGCTCCCCCAAAAGTCTGTGGAATGCCACACATCGCTCTGCAGCAGTAGTCTAACGTGATATGAACCTCATCACTATCACTGTCTTCAGTTATGAAGTCATCTAAGTAACTCGGTGTTCTTCTTTCTCTCGTCGGATACCTCCTACCCTCCGGATCACCATTTGTAACACTCTGTTGTGTTTGATTATGGTCACTAGACCTTGTTACTACACCTGGACTATCACAATGTGCACTTCTACTCCGTACACTTGGCTCTGGAGCATTTTCTGTACTCCCACTAACCCCCTGTGTGATCTCACTAGTCCTGGGTCTCGCACTGTCATAGCCATCGCTTGGATCTGGCTCACCTGTCTGTGTCTGTTTTTCCACAGCTGCCTTGCTCACAAACTTCACTAGCCTGTGTTTTTGTACTTTGTTCGTATCTGGATGATATACCAAATATGCCGGGCTGTTTTTGTCATAACCTACAAAACGCCCCTGGTCACATCTGGAATCTAGTTTTCCCTTGTCCTGTTTGTACGTGTAGCATACAGATCCAAACTTTTGCATTTTAGATACATTAGGTTTCTTGTCTGTCAGCAACTCATAAGGAGTCTGCCCTGTGCGCCTGTTAAAACACCTGTTGCGTACCATTGCTGCTGTTTGTACTGCGTAGTGCCATAACTGCTTTGGTAGCACACTTTCAACTATCATGCACCTACCCATCTCAAAAAGAGTACGCCAACCCCTCTCTGCAGTTCCGTTCTGGTGTGGGGAATACGGAGCTGACGTTTCATGTCTGATCTTGTTTTTCCTCAACAGTGCTTGGAAATCACTGCACGTAAACTCTGTTCCGTTGTCGGATCTAATGCACCTCACTTTCCCGTAAGGGGATACATCTGCTAGGAACTTTTCCGTAGCCTGTACTGCATCACTTTTCTTCTTTAGAAAATATACAAACACTGCGCTCGAGTAATCGTCAGTAAATGACTGCACATATTTGTAACCATCCATTGACTCTGTGGCTACTGGACCTGCAAGGTCTGTGTGTACCGTATGTAAGGGAGCCTTTGCTCTGGTATCAGGGTCCCTATTTCTGGTTTGGGCAAACTTTCCCTGAATACATACCTCACACTCTTGTTCGGGTCTACCTGTTTTGCCCTTGATCTGCATACCTTCAACAACATTCTGCAACTTAAGAACATCGTCATAGTTACAGTGGCCTAATATCTCGTGCCATGTCTGTATGTCATGACATGCATTACACTTATCTTTAGACTCAGCTTCAGTGTGCAAATAATACAACCTGCCATATACGTGAATGTTAAATCTGGTACCGTCTCTGGTTATCAGGGCGTCTTTATCTTCTTTGAAGACAACCGTAGCCCCACTCGTGGTCGCTGCCTTCACCGAGAAGATACTTTGGGGATAAGATGGTACGAACAAAGCATCTTTCAGCATCGCCTTGCGTCGCTGTCCTCTGCTGTCGATGAGGGAAACCTCAGCATTTCCTCTCCGCTGAGCGACCCCGCTGCACCGGGTGCCGTCTGCCAGCTCTACACTGTGCGTTTCTGGCCTGAACGCAGAGTCGAAACTTTTGAACATGGTTATGTCCGTGATGATATGAGATGTAGCCCCCGTGTCCACCATGAGACCCCTCTCCTGGATGCTGCATGCCGGCTGCCGCTGGTTATCGGTCCCCCCGTCTCTCATCTTGAACACGTAGTCTTCGTCGGCATCTTCTGAGGCTTTACTCACACCATCCTTTTTGACTTTACTGTCCTTGTCCTTACGTCTACACGTGGCGTCTTTGTGAGTGTCACTTCTGCAGAGACTACACCATGTCTTCTGTCGACATCCTTTCGCTCGGTGGCCTTTGGTGCCACACTTGAAGCACATCACCTCTGTGTCGTCTTTGTTCCAGCCACGTGCGCTCGTCATGGCGGGCCGCCGTCCGGTTTTCCCTTGAGTCTTCATCACACTGTCGCTGGACTCAGCTGCTTTTATCTTCTCTGTTTCTTCAAAACTACGTAGTTTAGTCTTGAATTCTGCAAACGTGATTTTATCGTCTGTATGTGCCACATGTATTGCGAATGGCTTAAAACTTTCAGGCAATCCCTTTAAGACCATAGCCACTAGCAGTCCGTCTCCTAACGTCTCACCCGCGTTCCGCAGTGCTGTGATGGCAGTTTCTGCTCTGATGATATAGTCCATTACACTTTCATCGTCTGCCTTCTGGAGCGATGTCAACGTGGTGTACAAGTTTATTATACGGGGCTTTCCCCTCCCCGCATAATACTCTCTCAATATTTCCAGAGCTTTTCTTCCATTGTCGGGTGCATCCCTCATAACTAATGAGAGGCTTTTGTCATCTAACAGTAAAATCAACTCTGCATATGCGTCAGCGTTTTTCTTCGCATCTGCTGCTATCTCGGCTTCTGACTGCGGTTCTTCTAGCACAGTGTTCTTTAGCCCTGATAAATGAAAATGTCCCAACATTTTGGTCTCCCAAAGCTCATACTTAGTCTCATCTCCGTCGAACGTCAGTCGAGGCAATCTACACGTCCTTCGTTGTTCCGTCATGTTAGCTTGCTCTTTTTCTTAGCTAGCAGTCCGTTAGCACGCGGTCCGTTGCGAATTTCAAAACTGTGGAAACAAACTTATCTTCCAAACGACTCCTGGGCCCATAACCTGTTGATTTATGTTGCAGCTAACGTTGCATTTGGAGGAAAAGAGTGGACGATAGAGATGGTTCATCTTTAGCCGTTCTTGGCATATTTATTTCC
Organism: Perca flavescens; assembly: GCF_004354835.1. Taxonomy (NCBI): domain Eukaryota; kingdom Metazoa; phylum Chordata; class Actinopteri; order Perciformes; family Percidae; genus Perca; species Perca flavescens. The sequence goes on from NC_041334.1 coordinate 3,219,093, forward strand.
GAGCTGCAGACACATCAGTCTCACGGTCAGACAGCTCCAAGTTGAACTACGGCAAATCAACTGGGACAAACATAATGATGCAAATGCGTCCTCTATAGCCTGCACTTTAGCACTCCCCTGTGGCATAAACATATACACTAAACAGAGCAGTACAGTATTGCATTACATAATATACAACTGAGGACATAATGAACATATTTTAACACAGTTTCATGGGGAGCATGCCTATGTTCCCACAGCCCTATGTTCCCACATTTCCTTTTTCATAAATTTGTATCAGATTTTATCCCCCTAAACCTAACTCTAACCCTAAAAAATGTTGTGGGAGGATAGCGCTTAAATTGAAAGGAAATGTAGGAAGACAAGACCTAATTTTGAAAATGTCCTAGAAATGTGGGAACATAGGGCCTAATTTTAAGAAAAATCTTAGAAATGTGGGAACATAGGGCTGTGGGAACATAGGGCCTAATTTTCAGTAAACAAAATAATTCTTAGAAATATGGAAACCTAGGGTTGTAGGACCATTGGCCTGTGGGAACATAGGGCTGATCCCAGTTTGATGTTATCCTTGTGCCTAAATCTTGCAGCTGAATTTGCATAAAAATCGACCTGAACGCTATCCATTTATCTCATGTGTATGAACAAAGACGCCTCATTCATTCTGATGTGATATCACACACATTCACACACACAAACACAGCCATGCGTCCTTCTCTCTGCCTCTGACTAACGCTAACACACAGCTCTGTATTTTACAGACCAACATGCATGAAGAGTCAGCCTTGTGAGGTTTTCTAGGCTTGCGTGACAGTCAAAGGTGCGTTCAACCTATTTGTGTTCATTCAGTAGACAGGCGACTCGCTCTGTGTCTGCTGCCTCGCTGCCGGCTTTGTTTGTCCTAGCTCTATCCCTGTGTGTGTGTGTGTGTGTGTGTGTGTGTGTGTGTGTGTGTGTGTGTGTGTGTGTGTGTGTGTGTGTGTGAGAGAGAGCCTGTGCTTCTGCATACTAGAATGGGGTGCAAATGTGTGTGCGTTTGTCACAGCCAGAAACCGTTTGTGAAGGCCAAGAGTTGCTTTATTTATATGTATTGCTGTTTTTCCACAGGCTAAGCGTCATGACATATACAGTTATGATTGGAGATTCCGAGGAGAAACAATGTCCGTTTGGCTCTTCCAGTGAATTAAAAACCAAATCAAGTTGCATTGAAGCACAAATTGTAGGAAAATATAATGTTGTCACGAAGAACCCCTGCTCGTTGATTTGTTATATTATATGCAGTTGTATGAACAGTACAGCCAAGTCTGACAGAACACAAAAGTTGTAGTCTCATTATTAATATCTTTTAATGCAGCATTGAAGTGCTTTTGTTTGCGCGTATAGTTGTGTACGAGTGGCATTGACAGCAGTTTGGAGCAGATGGGTATTACAGCGATGACTCCAATCGCCTCTGTAACTTCTTAATAGTGATGCACCGATGTGAAAATTGTGGCCGATACCGATAACCGATATTAGTATTGCTGTTATGGCCGATACCGATATTTACCGATGTCAATATCTCTGTATAGAACAATTTTTTTATGATAATCAAATAAGGAACTATTTAATTTTTTAATTTTAATGTTTTTTTTAAATAACTGATATTGGGCACCTTTACCTGTGTGCAAAATATGACTGTCATCAGATTTTCAGAAGAAAAAATAAATATTTATATAAAAATAAATTTTTCAAAGGATACAAGTGTGTCCTGAATTCACACTATGAATAAGCCAACCCTGAGTATTCACAATAAACATCTAACTCACTTGAGACCAAGTCACTGTATTCTGTGAACATTGTACAACAGTTCAAAACTTTAAAGTACAGTAGTAGGCCTTAAATGGCCAAAGCCAAAAGTATTGAAAGAGGTAAAATGTGAAAATAGAGCCAGAACAAACTGGACTGAACAGACACAGGCTTTTGCAGTCTGAACTGGAAGTACAGTAACTGCCAAGTACTTAAAGGTTAGGCCTAACCCTTAAAAATTATAGAAATTGGTGCCTTGTAGGCCGAGATAAGCCAGAAAATGTGTGTTTTGCTCATCTGGATGAAAGACACCAAATCCCAGAATGCACTTGCTTCGCTGCTTAGACTCTACTCCCAAGCCATATCCACCTACAGACCGACAGTGAGGCAGCATTCAACTCAACCCAAAAGTGTTTTATTGTCATTTCAACCATATACACGAAACAACATTTCACCGTGGCTGTAATGGTTACACATTTAAAATATATAAAAACGACATACGAAACAGGTGTTTACAGTCAACCAAGCGCTAATGCTAGTATGCATTAGCTGAACTTTAAGTGTGTGTGCAATAGTTACATGTAGCAGATTATAAACACAGTTGTAAATTTGCGTGAAATGTAGAACGGTGGGCATTTACTAGTCACAAACTTCCCCAGCAGTTAGCATTTAGTTGGATACAAGCAGCTAATTTCTGCACAAGTCCCTGTTAACAAAATCTCCTCTCTTACCCGGCGACATGTTTCCACAACAAGAACAACACAGTAGTCTCTGAAGTCGCGATTGGAGTTTTGTTTAAGTTGGATGTACTCCAGTTTGTTGTCTAATGAGCAGACACTTGCAACCAGGATCGATGGAACAGGTGGCTGGCTAGCGTTAGCTTTCCACCTAGCTAGGTCCAGCCCCCGTTTGCGTTTCACCGCTGAGAATGTCCCCCCCCATGATCGCCGCCGCTGCTGCCCACTCCGGCCGCCGCAGCTGCCCACTCTGGCCGCCGCTGCTGCCCGCTGGTCAAACTAAGCTGTACGGCGGGCCGCAGCAACCGAACAGCAACCGAACAGCAACCGAACAGCAACCTCTTATTTCCGAACATTCATCTCTCCCCCGCCCACCGAGAGCCGGTGGTCTACTAAAGTTTCCAGTGTCCCACTTCGCCGCAGATTCCGTCTGCAAAAACCAACATCCCCGCCCACACTTTTTCTTCTTCTTCTTCTGATTTCAGCAGTATAGACGCTGTTAAGCGTATTACTGCCCTCCACAGGTCAGATTTAGATCTAAATTCTCACACACTCACATCTAAGCCTACACACGTCAAACACACAGGAATGATTCACATCGGCCCTATTCATCGGCCCTATTTTGACATCGGAACGATACCGATGTGTAAAAAAATGACCATATCGGCCAATATTATATCGGCGGCCGATATATCGTGCACCACTACTTCTTAAGCGATAAACATCATCAGTGGGATTACACAGTTTCTTTTATTTGCCAAATTTTGATTATTAAAAAAAAGAAGCAGACAGAGTCAAATGTTTGCAGGGCACATTGTATAGATCAAAGCCCTGTCAGCAGTGTCCAAAATCAACTTTTTGACTCACCGGCCGGTGGATAAAAAATAGATGGATGGATGGATAGAAAAAGTCGAAATCCCTTATTACATTGTTTGGGTACCTTCGCCAAAGTGGATGGTGAGATTGTCAGGTCACTGGTTCACATGAAGCAAAGGCCGAACTGGGGGACTTTAGTGTGGTGCCAGTCAGACTTCCATCAGGCCAAAGTGGACGGATAGTTTCAAACGTATTGATTTTAGAGTTTGGTTAGACGGACATCACTCTTAACATCAGGCACATTATAAGTATAATGGCTCTGAGGGCGGGGGAAAGCGGGTCCCCTGTGCTCATTAAAGGACAATATAAACATGAACATAAAGAAGAATAGTGCATCATTTATGCCTCAGCTGTCCGTTTTAAAGCCTTTGCCTTTTGTTTTTGTTTTGAAGAACCATTCCCTGGATGAATGATGAGTTGCTGATTCACGCTGTTAGCTGACTCGACTGTGACCTCTAAGCCAGCAGCTCACAATCAATGAGACGTGTAACCCGACACCCGTCCATTCCCCTGAGAACACAACGCAGCTGTGGTGCCTTTTGTGGGCACGAAGGACACATGAAAGGTGACATCATTGAGCTGAGCTGGCTTTTTTTTTTTTTTTTTTTCTGGGATGACACAGCGCGGTGAGACGGCAGACTATAATATGCAACAATGTGGAGATGAAGGCACGTTAACGAGGAAAGTAGAGCAGTCAGACTCACAGTCAGCACTGTCTCTGATGTTAGACACAGAGGAGGAGCACTTCTTTTAATACTGTGTCAACTTTGAAAAATGTATTCACTGCTCTTCGCTACTGCTTCCAGACAAGGACGGATTAATAGGAACACTAGTTATAAAACTTTAACTACACCCATCTTATCAGCTAAATCATTAAGTGGGGCTCCATTTCGATTTGAGACTAGTCATTTACCTGAACTAGAAGAAGAATAATCTGGCATTTTCTGTCAGAGAGAGAGAGAGACCGAGACAGAGAGAGTGAGAGAGGCTTTGAAGTTTGGCTATCTCTTTAAACTGTGGCATGATACATCAGTGGGAGAAGCAAGGTCTTGTGTTTTAGCCCACTGCTATGATTGTTCAGCGTTTCCGGGTCTTCAGCAGCTGCGCTGTCGGAGTCTCTGCGCTGTCATTGCAGCCGGGGTTATGACTGTAACGGCACTGTAGCGGCACTTTCTACCTACATACAGTATAGTTGTGACATCACAACTTAACAGAAGTCCAGATGGCTCGTTTGAAGGCAGTTTCTGGAAAACAGGCTGTGTGCATTTTTCTGTGGATTGAGCGTTTTCATACTTTCACAGTATTTATATGGCACCTCGATCCTATTTTTAATATAAAAGAGACATGGAAATCTACCTTTTTACAATATGTGAGCTTGAACAGTCAAAATGGCTTCACGGGGGCATCCTCAAAAGCCTCGGCCTTGGCTAATCAAAGGCCGTCCTTACTGTATGTCGATGGAAAATTGGTTAAACAGTTCAAACTGCCATTGTGTTCTTATTTTCGTCCTCATTTACCCAAATAAACTTCTGGTGTTGAGAATTTAACCTTTGGTTGACCACAGGAGATGGATTAGAGTGAAATACAAACTTTGAAGACACCTTTGCGAATTATATTTGGCAAAATGCAAAGCAACACAGGAAGTTTCAGCATTGAAATTGCTTTATTTCTGCCCTGTTTAAATAATTATTTTTATTGTATTTTTGGCCATTAAGAGCCAAACAGGCAGGAGCAATACTGGTCTTTATTTAGAGTCATGTTTCTGGCCACCCACCCTTCACTCTTCTTTCAGCTCTGTTTGCCTCGCCCCGTTCACTGGTTAACCATGTGTGTCTGCTGTTTGTGTCCACTGGCTTCATCTGAGCTTTTTCACTGAGAGAAGTTTCTTGTTACTGCTGGAAACAAGGTTGACGAGAGCAGGAAAAGTGACCCAATACAGGAAAGTTGTGGGCCGAAAAAACAAAAGAAATCAATGAGCTGAAAGAGGCTAAAACGCTCCGTAGAGCTGCGAGGAACTGCAGGGTCGTTCGGGTGATAATTATTTGCGGGTTTGTCTCTACAACCGACACTTCTCTCATTGTGGATTCATCCATCCATCACAAATATAGAGCATCTTTAAAGGACAATTCCGGCGCAAAATGACCCTAGGGGGTCAATAACACATGGGTACCGAGTCGACCGTTCACTGGGATATGTTTTCATGCTAATTGAATGTGACCAGTTTTAGCGCAAACTGCTAATTAGCTTATAACGCTAGTCGTCGGGGCAAGCGAAAGTAAAAAGAAACCACTTACAAGACTCAAAATAGTACCACACTTCCACGGTAGCATAATGAGGGTCCCTACATGTTAACCGAAGCATTGAGAACTTTGTAAGTGTACATACGGTTTATTAAAGATAGTTTAGAAAGACAGTAGCGTTCACGTATACAGGCGGGAAACAGTCATGACCAGTCGAATGACGAACACCGTGCTTGCTTACACTTGGAAGTGTGGTGATATTTTGAGCCTTGTTAGTGGTATCGAAATAGCGATTTCTTTTTACTTTACCCATGCCCCGACGACTAGCGTTATAAGCTAATTAGCGGTTTGCGCTAAAACTGGTCACATTCAATTAGCATGAAAACATATCCCAGAGAACGGTCGACTCTGTACACGTGTTATTAACCCCTAGGTTCATTTTGCGCCGGAATTGTCCTTTAATGTGAGAAGGCGAGAAGTTCATGGGTTCGTGTATGAGAGTTCAGTAAAGTTAACAAATGAACACACACAGTCAAAAGAGCCGAGTACAGTAGAAGCCTTGAGACAGCTGGAGACAAAGACAGGTGTATGTGTGTGTACAGTGATCCGTCTTTTTTTGTTTTCTGCGAGCGACTGGTGTGTATTCCGAGGTTTACTTAAATGCCTCGGCAGGCCTCGGTGCACCCTGGGAGGTCTAAACCTGCTCAATCAGGAGAGCGACGGCATGTGGTGGGTGGTTTTGAATTTGCTCTCTATGTCTCTCTCTTTCTGGCAATCTTTAAATTCTTTCTGTACTCGGTCAGAGACGGAACAGACATCTTCCCGCACACCTCTAACATTATCCGGTGAACCTACCTCAATCCTCGCTCATGTCTAAACCTCTTAGTGCCAGCGCTCCAGAACTGCGGTCATCAGCCAGAGAACCAGCATGCTCTCCGACAGGCAACCAGCTCATGTAGAAGTATTGAAGCTTTTATGTCAAATGTAATAAAATGTTATTTATCTCCAGCGCATTTGACCCAACACCAAAATCGATTCACTTTTTTTTTTATTTTTTTTTTTTATTTCTTTATTTAAAAGGGACAATGCACATTAATCAACATGAGTCCAACATGTAAATGTGCCAGATTTAGCCATACAGGCTAATTTTCATCTGCAGTCCCTAGCAGGTTAATGGCTTAAAACAATAGATACGCCACAACAATATAACAAATACACAAGAAAGACATAGGCTTAGACAAGTAAATGACACAGCCACTATTCCAGATCATGACAACTGGCAGGTTGATGGCATCAGAAAAACACAACACAAGTATATCATACACAGTAGACACAGGTGAAAGTGCATAGACACACATTAGGACGCATCAACAACACATAAGCACACACAAAGACACTACTATAGGATAAAGACAAACACATTATTCTGGATTATGGCAGCATATTTGATAAATCAATAACTAATGTTTTATGGATTTAGAGGATTTGATAGATGTGATGTTTTAGACCTGTTCCTTCATTTGGTCTTTGTAACAAATGTAGTGCGTGACAGCGTGAGGGATCTGTTGGCCAACTGGCTCTACACGCACACACACACACACACACACACACACACACACACACACACACACACACACACACACATACAGGTTCACAGGTTTGTGGCACTTTGTGGGGACCCGTCATTGACATAATGCATTCCCTAGCCCCTTACCCTAACCTTAACCATCCCAACTAAATGCCTAACCTTAACCCTTACTCTCACCCTAACCATAACCTAATTCTATCCCTAATCCTACAACCAAGTCTTAACCCTCACACAGCGCTTTAAACTTGTGCGGTCCAGCATTTTGGCCCCACGGTTTATGGACCCCGCGAATATAGTTAAACAAGAACACACACACACACACTGTTACACTCACACATTGAATTGGATGACAGATGAAGGTTGGCAGTGCCAGCAGCTCACCATGCCAACAGCGCCCGCAGTGCAGAGCGGACGTGTTCCCGCGGCAGCGTTTCTCTCCACTTTCTGACCTGCAGCTACTCCCAGTAATGTGTTAATTGATGTGCGCCGTTACAGACACACTGCCAAGAGTAGATGGCCTCGTACGGTTAGTTAATAACTTAATAACCAAAGTGTGTGGACTGAAGTCAATGCAGAAGAGTCTTCATTCACTGAAGTATAAAATCAAGACTCGGCAAACGCTGCCAGGAAGCAAATTTATTTTTGACCAAAAGGTCTCAGACTATTTATTCATTGTGTAGCAGACAACTAAAATTTGCCTTGGTATTTCACAAACAGAAAATATAAAACCAGATGAAAGTGGTGTGTGAATAAGGGCCGCAACTAACGTTTGTTTTCATTGTCGATTCTTTTATGGATTAATGGATTAGTAGTCTATAAAATGTCAGAAAAATTGTGAAAAATGTGGATCAGTGTTTCCCAAAAAGCCCAAGATGACGTCCTCAAATGTCTCGTTTTGTCCCCAACTCAAAGATATTCTGTTACTGTCACAGAGGAGAGAAGACACTAGAACAATATTCACATTTAACAAGCTTTAAGAAGTGTTATCCTTTTTCATAAACAATGACTTGAACCGATTAATCGCTTATCAAAGTAGTTGGCTGGTTGGAATAATTTAATAGTTGACAACTAATCGATTCGTCTTTGTGGCTTTAGTGTGAACAAACCCTTCTAAATACTTAGTTATTAATGAATAGATACTACACTACTCTTCCAGTCAGCCATGATGACAATCCACAATTGTTTCCCTAGAGACAGAGGGTAGTACTAAGATTAGAAACACGCACGCACGCACGCATGCACACACACATTAAAAGCAGCAGTAGTGCAGAGTGCTGTTGGGTGATTAGTGTGTTTTTAAGCCTGTATAATGGAAGCTTAGCCCAGTGCTCCACTTTCAGGGCAGGAACAGCGAGCCTGGCCATCTGGACTCTGGTACACTCTAATGCTGCTACACACACTGGGCTGCAAGGCCACAGGCTACAGAACAAACAACCTGGCTACAGCAAAGAAACTACCACAACGAATTACAGTTACTCGCTTCAGGTTGCGTCCAGACCAGGAAATAGCAATCCAGCGATTTTCCGCAAGGTTGTGCGGTGGGGGGGCGGGGGGAGTGTCACTTAAAACGGCCCATTTGTGGGATGTGGGATGTCCTGCTGTGTTCTTTAACCACACCCCAATGTAGCTGAAGTATATATTTATATTATATTTCACAGGTACTGTTTTCCATCAGATCGTTTATAGATCTCAACGTTTCCGAGCGCACTTGAAGGCAGCTTCATTTCCCGGAGAGAGAAGAGAGAAATAGAAGAGATGGAGGGACTGGGGGAACAGCCAGCTGTTCCACAAACTCCCGGGGCAGTTCAGTGCTTGGTGTTTTAAAGCTCTCTTGTGGCAGAGATAGAGGCAGCGGTGTTTCCCGTTTCCTGTACGGGACTCTAATCAAACGTTATACTGTAGCGTGACGTCACGTAACTCCAAAAGTTGAGTCAATCTCATTTTTCCGCTGCAGCCCGTTGCGTTATTTTCCCATCATTTTCATTTTATTTATTTATCCCTGTTGCACCCCCTGCCGCGGCCCAAACGCACTACCACCCATTCAAAATGAATGGGCAGACCTGTGTTTTCGTTGCACCGTCTGACAGCCGATGCCGGCTGTGTGAATGTAGTTTTACTGTAATTTAGTTGTTTTTTTGTAAACTTCTACTTTTTTGTGTAATTTGACTCTTTGACTCTTCGTTTGAAGTATTGTACTTTTGCTACATTTAAAATCACATCCGTTACTGAGTAAAAAATAAATACAAATGTAAATAAAAAATGCAAGGTAAAAATTGCACCCCAGAAACTACTGCAGTGAATGATCAACCCGTTGTCTCACACACACACACATGCACGCACACACATGCACACACACACACACACGCCTTTGACAAGCACTTACTGTGGGGATATTTTCAGGAAGTCAGCCTGTACAGCACATCACTGCTTTCACAGAAGGATAGACACGTATTATCAATGCATGGTTGCACGTACAGTAGATGCACCTGTACACACACACACACACACACACACACACACACACACACACACACATCAACAGACATCTGGCTGATCTGCCTGCCCCACATTGCCAGTAAGTGACACTGTCTAATAAATAAAATAATAATTCACGCAAACTCATTTGTGTGTGTGCAAATGTACATTGTATGTGCACGGTGAAACAAACTCTGACCTTGGAGGTGACACTAGATCCTCGGATTTCCTGCTCTTTTCTGTTTTATGTCATATTAAACTGAATATTTTGGGTTTTGTACTGACTAAACAAGACATATGAAGACATCACCAAGAACTTTGAGACACTGGGAAAGTAATTTTTCTCTATTTTCTGACATTTTATAGACCAATCGATTAATCAAGAAATAATCGATAATGAAAATAATCTTTAGTTGAAAAAACAAACAAACTCCTTTTCCCATTAGGACTATTAGGATACTTTTTTTGTCCGATAAATACAAGACATGATAAGATCTACAGATATATCCACTCTATGATAGATTTATGACCAAATATCTGTGATTGAAAGTGATTTTTGGGTCCATCAATAGACTGCTTCTGAAAATTATAATCTCAAAGTCCCTGAGAAGATTAAAATACGGGGAGGATTTTGGCATTTTCGGAACATCAACTCTTCCGTATTCAGCTACTCCAAAAGTGGATTTTGAAATCAAATGACATTAGCTGCCTTGTTTTAGTGTTTAATAAACTTGCCAGAGCTTCAAAGAATCATCGTTTAGTTGTTTACATTAATTGGCAACTATTTTGATTATCGATTCATCTGATGTCAGCTTGTTATATGTGAATATTGTTCTAGTTTCTTCTCTCCTCTGTGCCAGTAAACTGAATATCTTTGAGTTTGTGGGCAAAAGAAGACATTCGAGGATGTCAACTTGGGACTTTGGGAACACACATTTTCTGACAATTTTCTAATCCATTCATCCAGAAAATAATCCACATGTCAGTATCGGTCCTTAAATCAACGCGCATTCCGTACTTCTTAGCGTCACAGTTCATCCGTTTATTAAAGCAAAAAGTGTAAATAAATCAAACTTCAAACTGGGCCCTATTTTAACGATCTAAGCGCACGGCGTGGAGCGCCTGGCGCAGGTGCGTTTAGGGCGTATCCAAATCCACTTTTGCGAGTTTGGCGGCGGAAAAAAGGGTCCATGAGCCGGGTGCATGGTTCAGAAGGGTTGTACTTAGTGTCTTCATTAATCAGAGGTGTGTTTTGGGCGCAGGTGCATTTGCTATTTAAACGACGCGGACGCTGGACAGGAAATTGACAACTGCGTCGGTCTTAAACTAGCACAGACACTTACGTGTCGGGCTTTGAGCTGCGCCGGGTGAGAGATAGGGCCCGTGGTGTTCATGCGGTTGAAAATTGTTTGCTCTTCCGCTACACCTGTTCACCTGTTCAGCTGTCCTAAATCAAAGGTGTCATCGCGCCTCTATCAATTATCATAATTATTGCAATGATGAGCAGAATAACGAAACGTAAACAGAAGACATTCCAATTCATTATCGTCATAATACACAACAGAACATGCATAACATGCAAAATTATACATTAATTATATATTAAATAAGGCAAATCTGCAAAATGGGCAAAATGGCTCCAACACAACAGCTCGATTGACAATGAAAATAATCGTTAGTTGCAGCCCTAAAACTGTCACGTCGCTGACTCTGTTTAGAAAACATTTCGTATTTGAATTTGGCCTTCTTATCCCAAATGCAGGTTGACCCAGAGAGACCCTTCCAACAACTCCGAAGCCCGATGTTGAATGTGGGCGGCGAGTAGTCCAGAGTCATTACGCAGAACTTCTGACGTTTGCTGTATTAGAATATATTTGTTTTCCCCCTTCAGGGTAAAAGCATTGCGAACATTGTTTGAGTTCGGCAGAGGTCTCTACTTCTTCACACGAATGGGATTTTTGACATTTAGGAGAGCGTGATGTATTCGCTTCAGCTCAGCTGGTGGAAAGACATCTAATTCACATTTCTTTCCCCCCCCCCTGACATTTTAAATGTTTGCGTAAAATCTGCCTGACAGCTGGATGGATGGGTGGATGGCTGATGAAAGGGAGGGAGGGAGGGGATAAATGAGGAAGCGATGGAGAAGGGAAGAAAGCAAAGCGGTTAGTTCAGCTGTGAGTTTTCACTTTGCTTTAAAGGGGACCTATTATATAACGTTACAATGTAGGATGTTCATGTTAAACATGGCCAAAGCTTCAAATAATATATGGACTGGCTGTCTTGTGTTTTCTCCTTAACTTCTTTAGGACATGACTTCAGTTCTTTAACACAAGACTTTCACCCAGGAAACAGGTGTTCACGTCCTGAAGAAGTTAAGGAGAAAACACAAGACTTTCACCCAGGAAACAGGTGTTCATGTCCTGGATGAAGTTAAGGAGAAAACACAAGACTTTCACCCAGGAAACAGGTGTTCATGTCCTGAAGAAGATAAGGAGAAAACACAAGACTTTCACCCAAGAAACATGTGTTCATGTCCTGGAAGAAGTTAAGGAGAAAACACAAGACTTTCACCCAGGAAACAGGTGTTCATGTCCTGAAGAAGATAAGGAGAAAACACAAGACTTTCACCCAGGAAACAGGTGTTCATGTCCTGGAAGAAGTTAAGGAGAAAACACAAGACTTTCACCCAGGAAACAGGTGTTCATGTCCTGAAGAAGATAAGGAGAAAACACTTTCACCCAGGAAACAGGTGTTCATGTCCTGAAGAAGTTAAGGAGAAAACACAAGGCTTTCACCCAGGAAACAGGTGTTCACGTCCTAAAGAAGTTAAGGAGAAAACACAAGACTTTCACCCAGGAAACAGGTGTTCACGTCCTGAAGAAGTTAAGGAGAAAACACAAGACTTTCACCCAGGAAACAGGTGTTCATGTCCTGAAGAAGTTAAGGAGAAAACACAAGACTTTCACCCAGGAAACAGGTGTTCATGTCCTGAAGAAGTTAAGGAGAAAACACAAGACTTTCACCCAGGAAACAGGTGTTCACGTCCTGAAGAAGTTAAGGAGGAAACACAAGACTTTCACCCAGGAAACAGGTGTTCATGTCCTGAAGAAGTTAAGGAGAAAACACAAGACTTTCACACAGGAAACAGGTGTTGGTGTCCCGGGAGAACTACTCAGGGGCGATTTCTAGGATCAGACGTTTTTCGGAACGACGTGGATGTCTCGTTGGACTTGCCCATCCAATGTAAATACAGATAAGAAATTCTTATGCTTACGAGTATAAGTCAGATCATTGGCAGAGGTCAATTTACACCAATGAGGACATATTTATGAATGAAGACTTTATTTGACTTTATTGATTTTAGTTCATAAAAATACTTAAAACACTACACAGTGTACCCTGTAAAGCATATAAACATGTTCTAGTAGAACCAAAAAATACAAGTATGAACCTGAAAATGAGCACAATAGGTCCCCTTTAAATTCACTCAAATCAGGAAGTTGGCTGGTGAATTACAGCTTCAATTTCCATTTCTCCATTTAGCCAGTTGAAAATCAATATACAGCAACGTTGGGAGACGGGATGGCTGGAGGAAGAGTTGACTGACATGTGAGCAGAGCAGAGAGGGACCGAAGAGGGAAAGATGAAGAGAGTAGCAGGAGGACAGCACAGCAAAGGCCGGAAAAGAGGGGAAGGAACTAAAAGCAACTGAGTGAGGAAAGGTGGACGAAGGTGAACAAGACAGCAAAGGACATGTAACATAAGAAGAGGAAGCAGCGTTAAGAGGGATGGATAGAAAAAGGAAGGTCTATGAAGTGATTGGACAGAGTGGCACCGTACGAAGAAAACAAAATCAATGACGGCTAAAAGTGGAAAGTAAAAAGACTGACAGACTTAAGAGTCGGACAGGTTTTGAACATTCGAATATTGAGGAAAAAGGGTTACTGGAACCAAAAAGAGAGATGGCAACTGACATGTAACACGAAGTGACAGAAAAAAAAAAGGAAGTGTGTGTGAGAGAGCGAAAAGCCCAGAGCATCCTCTTCATCCCTCATTCAGGATCTGCAGATAAGTGCTACTGACCTCATTACTCTTTCCCTTCCCTTCCGTCATCGTGTTGCTTGGCTGATGGAGATGACAGATTACAGAGTAAAATGATGGGAGGAAAAGAAAGAGACGAGATGGAAACAGGGAACCGCTGTATACTGTAGCACGGCATCGAAGAAAGGAAGGGAAAAGTAAATGCAGCTCACAGCGCGCCTGAGATGGTTTTGACTTGAAGGATTTTTGGTAGTTAGTAGTGCAGTATTCTCGTTTCATTGTTATTTAATGTTAAGTTTTAGTTTCACCAGAGTTTCGGCCCTACACCTTCTAAAAAAACAAAGCTAAAAGTGAATATTAAAGGAGGTAAAGACCTTCATTAAAGAACAACAGAGAATGAAGGCCCTGTTTTAACAATCTAAGCGCACGGCTCAGGTGTGTTTAGGGCGTGTTGTCGGCAGAAATAAAGGCTCCGGGCGCCTGGTCCTAAAGGGTTGTCCTTAGTGTCTTCATTAATCAGAGGTGTGTTTTGGGCGTAACATGCAATAAACCAATCAGAGATCATCTCCCATTCCCTTTAAAAGCCAGGCGCGTTTGGACCTTGGAGCATTGCTGTTATGATGGCGGATTTGCACCGTAATATTTTTATTTGTAATCTTCTGTATGTGTGTGTGCTGCTGTGTGTCCCTGTGTGTGTAACAAGCATAGTGTGTGCGCGCTGTGCACAAGCCTAGGAGCATTTTACTAATTTGCTGTTAAAATAACAATAAAATGCTGCGCTATTGACTTCAGAACAGGTTTTTGTTGGTCAATGGCGCAATCACTTCCCGCTGCCTCAAGATAGCAAAACGCCCAGAATGCACCTGAACGCATCTCCCTGTAAGACCAGCACACCCATGGGCGCAGGTGCATTTGCTATTTAAACGACGTGGGTGCTTAAACTAGCAAAGACACTTGCCAGTGTGGCTCTATTGTCTTGCTATGTTGTAATATTTATAAGCTGTGAAGCTTCAGCGTCAAGAGTTACCGAACAACATGGAAGCACGACTTCAGAAAATATCTCTGTTTCTGTCATTTAAGCTTTGTCACCCTGAGTGCTTTTCTATAGTGCCAGCAAGGCTTTCAGCTTGGCAAGACCTGAATATAAAAGTTAAATAACTTGAATGCAACAAAAGGCCGTCCCGATCCTGCGTGTAAGCCTCTAGCACCGTTTCAGAGACATTCAGCTGTGAAAGGACAACTTGCTCGTTCTTCAGCTTTGGCAAAAATAACAAGAAGTGCTTTATACACTGAAATCCAAAAACAGAACGGCTGAACTTCTCCTTTCCCCTTTTTTTAATTTGGGAAGCAACAGAATTGTGCATCACAGCCATCGTCCGCTCTTCACGATAAACTAGTTTCACTATAGACAAACCTAATTCTAGTGTCCTTCATGTCACTTTTCTTTTCTGTGCCTGTTGTCAGATAGTCTGGATCAACGGAACTATATTTCCAGGCTTCCGTTCTCTTCGGGGAAACAACAGCAAACTTCGAGCTAGCGAGCTACACGCTGAAAATGTCAAGTTTAGAAGAACATTTGGATGGTGCAACAAGGCAGGCCTGCTCGGTTCTTTCTGGGAATGATTGTAAAGATTTACAAAGAGTATGTTTAGGGCGTTTCCTCTCTAACTGGGACGTTTTGGGACCGATTGTTGGGATTGCTGTGGACAAAGTACACACGGAGATACACTGGTAAGAGCTAATGAGGTTTAACCATGTATCAGCTAATTGAAATTGCTCACGGTACTGTGTTGTGTCAACAGTTCACTTCATTTAACATAGGCGCCGATACCAACCAACCAGTCGTGTCTGAAGGAATGTTTTATTGTTTTAAAAAGATTTTCTTTCCCCGTCCAAACTCAAACGCTCAGCTCTGTCTACTGCAGACGGTGTGTTCAAAGAGCCAAATGTGTCTGTGCTAAAAACACCTTTTTGATATCGGCACAGCCTCCAGCAGCACGGATCACCTTCAGCAGGAAGCCATTTGTTGTTGTTCCCTGAGCGAGTTTGCACTGGGGTTGCTACTGTGGTAGTTCCCTAGCCTGACAAGCCAGACCCACATCACGATGTTCTGGTGGTGCCAGAGGAGCCGGACTTTTTGTTTTTATTACCTGCTTCATGTAGTTCTACTGGAAGATAGGGTCAGTTTCAGCAAATATGACAGAAAAGTTAGTTTTATAAGGCTTATCTACTGCATCTTTTAATATTTTTTATCATTTCAATATCACGTGCTGCCCCGCGGTTCAGTCGCTGCTCATTCTGCCTCTCCACCTCTGCACTCGCTCCGTGGTTGGACAGCGACCGTGCCGTTTGTGTTTCAGCTTCTCTCGGGGGGAAAAAACCAAACAAAAAGTTGTGTTGCGCTACAGACCCATCAGAGCTGTTGGCAATAAACTCCCCTAGCAGTCCCCCACCGATCCAAATCGGTTTCAAATTCTTTGTACTTATGAGAGCACTCATAGCGTTGTGGCGTCATGCTAGTTATGTCCTGTGTTCTTTCAGCTCGCGGGCGTGTGCAACAGCTGTAACCCCTGCTGCTCGCTCCCGTTTTGGGGCCAATTACATTTCTCTGTAGCTCGGGTGGGCCTGCTGCGCAAAACATGCTCTCAATCCCCATGATGCTCCTCATTTCACTCGATTAGATTAGTTTCTCTATGCCTCTAATTTCTTCTCTTTTTGTCTGGTTGTCTTTTTCACACGGCATCTTTTCCACATTCATGCATTCACTTGTGTGCGTGCTCTTGTTGCTCCAGTAAGAGTTTTATTATAGATTTACTTCTCGGGTATTCTTGACAGCAGATTCTGTTTGGGGAGTCCCCACGAGGTTACTGCATTACATCTGCATTAACAAGCCCACAAGTGTGTGTATGTGTGTTTACTGAAAGGTTGAGGGGGTGAAGAGTAAGAGAGACAGAGCGATGCCCACACACAGAAAGAAGGCGTTAGAGCAAAAAAAAAAAAGACGATGCTTGAGAGCTACATAAAGAAAATAGCATCTTGATTCTCTCTCCTACATTAAATGACGTCGTGAGATTTCCCGCGGAGAGCAGAGCAGACTTCTTTCTTCTGCAGTTACAAATACACCGCATGATTCAGCCAGTTCTTCTTCTTCTTTTGATTACTCATCTCTTGTGTTCCTCCCACTTCCATCTGCGGCAGCCAGAACATTTAAACCTGGTTCCTTCTCCAAGTGAATAATCGTCTTAAACTGACTCAAACATTGGTTTTAAAGAGGCAGGAGTTCTTTTTAGCTGCCAGATGGATGATTGGTTCATCTCAGTGACATCTTGACCAGGTGTTCACACCTGGAAAGAGTCCCAGAGTTGACTTGTTGCTTGCTGGAATACAGACATTTTATTTCAATAAACTAGTCTACATCTTGGGATGTGAATCTTAGTTTAGGGGCGATTCCAGGATTTTTGGAAAGCTCCAGGATTTCCATATACCCACTTAAAAATGCCCAATGGCACGCAACAACATAATTTCCATTATTGTCTCATCGGTGCCTCAAGTACGAAGGGATATTAACATCTAGTCCTACACAACAGACCTGATCATTTGGTGAACCAGTGACTGCTGTAAAAGGGCAGCTGACAATAAGGGAAAGTCTTTGTGACAGTATGGAAAGACAGCTGGCAGGAGGGAATAGACCTCAACGGGGCTGCCATGGGCTAGCTACCCGTGGCGGCGGGATCTAGCACGTGTGGTGTATGGGTCCCACCCACAGATTGCTACGAAAAGTCATAAGAAGAAAATACCCCTTGAGCCAGCGGGGGCGGAAGATGGCTCATCGGCAGACAACCCGGTAACAAACACAGGAATGGAACAGACTACGAGATTGATTGATGAGGCTCCGACAGCTACAGCAGGACGTAAGCTCCAGAACTGCATATGTGGCTGGACAAAGGTTACTTCTACCCTAGGCCTGGAAAATACATCAGGGCAAGAAAGGGTGCATAAAGAAGGGGCAACAGGGAAGTCGCATCGACAGCTACTTTCTGAGAAGCAGGTCGAGTCAGTCGACAGAAGTTCAGCAGCAGGACACACACCACAGTCTGCAGGACATCGACACCCCTGCCCCAGAGGAAGAAGAACAAGGCACAGGGAAGCAACCCGAACCCACCCATCACGTCCAACAGCAGAGAAGAAGATCCAGGGGCGAAGGCCCTTGGTCAGGTGGCCAAAGGCCTGCGACAAAACGCTGTGGAAGGAGGTCAACACTGATCTCTGCAACATACTGGAAGGGATCAGAGGCACAACCATGAAGAAGTTGGAAAGAATGGGCGATCTTATCTATGCCTATGGGGTGGAACAGTTCGGAGTGGTCGAGGGTAAAAAAGCTACTCCGTCAATCCCCACAAAATCGAGAAGGCAGACAGAAATAAACCGCCTAGTCAAGGAGAGGAGACAGCTGAAGAAGCAATGGAGGAAGGCCTCAGAGGAAGAGAAGGGGAGCATAAACCTGCTGCAGCAAGAGATTCAGAGCAGGCTTGTAACACTGAGGAGAGCTGAAAACCTACTGAGGAAGCACAGAAGGCAGGAGCAAACAAGATCACGCTTTTATAAAGATCCCTTCAAATTTGTGAAGAGTCTCTTCACAAAGGAGAAGAGTGGAAGTCTCTTGGTATCAAAGGCCGACCTGGAAGAACATCTAAAAAATTCCTGCACAGATGATAGACACCAGGAAGAAGTTACGCTCCCTCCTGACATGCCACCAGCCAATCCACCAGAGCACAAACTGGATATCAGTCTACCCAGATGGAGTGAGTTAGAACAAATCTTGCGTAGAGCAAGGGCCGCATCATCTCCAGGTCCTAACGGAGTTCCATACAGGCTCTACAAAAACGCACCTGATGTCCTGCGATTCCTCTGGAAACTGATGAGAGTCGTGTGGCAAAAGAAGGAAATACGAGGGGAAAAACCAACTCTAGTGAGATTGAACCGGACTAAATGAGGCAGGTGTGAGAGCCCCCTTAGAGGCTATTAAAATAAAGCTATTAGTGAGTCCAGCTTTCTCTGGGCGGACTGCGGCTCATTTGCTGCTATTGAGACACTTTGGCTTTCGCTCTGACCGTCTCATAGGGTGCGGATGAAATGTGTCTTAAACTGATATATGACTGTTGTGTTTCTACATAAATGTCCTGCTGCCGCAGCTCTAAATAGTTGGCAAATGATGTCACAAACATGGTGATGTAACACCGGGCCAGAGAATCTGTGCTGTTTTGTCGTTATTATTACAAATGCATTTTGTTTGTCTTGTGAGACAAAAGAGAGTCCTGAAAACAATGCAGCAGCACAACGGACCAGGAATGCTTAACTGGCACATCCCCACTCCCCCCCCCCCACCCCCACACTCACCCCCAAGCAAGTGTTCACGGACACACAAAAACATTCCTACACCAACATCCGCACACACACAAAAGTGCACTGATCCATGCAGACACATGGTCATGTATGTAAGCTGCAAAGTGAACCCCAGTGAACGCACGCTCGGCAGCCCTTCTCGGTTTCACATCCTCTCCTCTTCTCCTTTTCTCCTCACTTCATTCCCTCCTTCGTTCCAGCCTTTTATTCGTGGTTCAGGCTGAAGTTATTTAGAGTTTGGAGAGAAACATCAATGTTGCATCCTCCTCTGATGAGCAAATTAAAGTGGGCTTGCGTCGGTGGAAACTCAAAACTCAAAACTCTGGTTTATTTTACAAACAAGCTCCAGGTTCAGAATTAGGCTTTCAACGAGTATTCTAAATTTGAGTTCTATATTTGAACTGTAAAAACATTCAAAGAGAGAAGAGGGACGAAAGAGAATTCCCAGCGAGCGAGTCGGGGGTGTTGATGTTGTTCTAGCATGCAGCTGACGCTACCCGAGGTAAACAAACGAGGGTGAAGAAGAAGACTGCACAAATCGTGAGCTTAGAATTATAAGGTTCTATCTACGTTTAGGGTAGTTCTGAGATATTGAGCATCAAAGTTTTTACATCCCAGCTATTTTGTGAGATGGAACCTTTTTATTTTATTAGTAACTAAGAAAATATTTTTTTACAAAAATAACACCACACGGGCATTAATAAAAACCTAAGGGATCAGATTATGTCAAAAACTCAATTTCGGCCAAAAGTGGAGATAGAACCTTATAATTCTAAGCTCACGAAATCTCGAAAACGTCAACCCGTTCTCACTCCCAACCAGGCATGGATTGGCCACCGGGAGCACCGGGAAATTTCCCGGTGGGTCGGTCTGTTTGCGTGGGCTGAACGGGCCGCACTCCGGTCAAAAAACTCTTCTTTTTCTTCTTCTTTTGATCGTCCCATGGAGAGAAGAGAGATCACGTGATTGGCTGACTTGTGTGTCTTTTAATGTGAACACTTGCCATTCACATCCTTGGTCTTTGACTGAGCGGCCCACAGAGAGGCGAGAGATCACGTGATTGGCCCACTGGTTTGTCTCTCATCTGAACACTGGCCAATCACATCCTACTATGGCCCACTTCCATCCTACCGTAGAGACAGAGCGCATTTAAGTCCCACCCCCATTAGCGGCGAAAGTGACTCCACAGAGTGCCTGTAGCTAGCTAAAAACACTAGATTTAAGCATGTCAAACGATTATTTTAGCACCCTTGTCTACAAGAGAGGAATTGTTAGCTGTTAGTAACCTAATGTTAGTTATGTATTAGCAAGCTAAGGCACTTGCAAACATAGTACCATAGCTTTTGAGCTATTTTACTGGTTACTGGTTGCACGGCGTTCGTGGGTTGACTGCTCATGACTGTTTTCCAAGATGGCACCCAAATGTAAACACGAACGCTACTGTATAATTTGAGCCTTGTTAGTGGTATAAAATAGTGATTTACCAAGTGCCCTGAAAGCTA
Organism: Perca flavescens; assembly: GCF_004354835.1. Taxonomy (NCBI): domain Eukaryota; kingdom Metazoa; phylum Chordata; class Actinopteri; order Perciformes; family Percidae; genus Perca; species Perca flavescens. The sequence continues at coordinate 3,239,737 of NC_041334.1, forward strand.
GCATTAGCAGGTAACCACCGGTTTTGCGGTAGCTTGTTTAAAGCTAGAGATGCATTCGATTAGCTTGAAAACAGATCCCAGAGAACGGTCGACTTGGCACACATATGTTAAATCCTTTCATTTTGCGCCGCAATTGTCCTTTAAAATAGGAAATAAATGTCTGAAATAAAATTATGAAATATCGCATATCGCTAATATCGAGTTTAGTCAAACATGGTTTACTGATGCGTCTTTCCTCCTCAGAGGGTTAAAGGTGTGGATGGAAACGTTAGCCGGTTGGTCCGTCCATCACTTTGGTCCAGACTAAAATATCTCAACTATCGGATGGATTAGCAGGAAATGTGGTTCAGACATTGATGTGCCCCTCAGGGAGATTTGTAACAACTTTGGTCCATCCTTCCATCCATCTTCGTCCGCTTATCCGGTGTCGGGTCGCGGGGGGAGCAGCTCCAGCAGGGGATCCCAAACTTCCCTTTCCCGAGCAACATTAACCAGCTCCGACAGGGGGATCCCGAGTCGTTCCCAGGCCAGGTTGGAGATATAATCCCTCCACCTAGTCCTGGGTCTTCCCCGAGGCCTCCTCCTAGCTGGACGTGCCTGGAACACCTCCCTAGGGAGGCGCCCAGGGGGCATCCTTACCAGATGCCTAAACCACCTCAACTGGCTCCTTTCGACGCGAAGGAGCAGCGGCTCTACTCCGAGCTCCTCACGGATGACTGAGCTTCTCACCCTATCTCTAAGGGAGACGCCAGCCACCCTCCTGAGGAAACCCATTTCGGCCGCTTGTACCCTGGATCTCGTTCTTTCGGTCATGACCCAGCCTTCATGACCATAGGTGAGGGTAGGAACGAAAACTGACCGATAGATCGAGAGCTTTGCCTTCTGGCTTAGCTCTCTTTTCGTCACAACGGTGCGATAGATTGAATGTAATACCGCACCCGCTGCGCCGATTCTCTGACCAATCTCCCGCTCCATTGTCCCCTCACTCGCGAACAAAACCCCAAGGTACTTGAACTCCTTCACTTGGGGTAAGGACTCATTCCCTACCCTACTTTGGTGAACCTTTTAATTCTGTTTAGCGCCATCATCTGGTCAAATATTCAATTTGTCCAATACTTTGGTTCATGACCAAATACTTGCTGAACTAATGACATGCTAATTGGCAAATGTTAGCATGCTAAGATGCTTATGCTGCGTTTCAGACACAATTTTTAGCCCGCAAGTTACGGCTTCAAGCCACGACTCACGACTTCCAGGCAAATGTCACGACAAGCCCTTCTAGCTAGCGTTAGCTAGCGGCTACCTAACATTGACATTAGCTAGCGCTAGCTGATACTAGCAATTTTTTTTTTAGTCGTTGACATATTTTGGGCTTCATTTAATAAACATAACCTGTTGTAGTACACAATCGTATGCGTATTGTTTTGATTACAATGTGTGGAATTACTTGCCTATTTCTGTCTATTTACGTCTATTTCTCACCGTTAATCACCAGCGTCTGTACAGCATCAACAGTGGTCGCCATTGTTGTTTATGTGTGTGTGACGTCAAAAACTGTAACTGGGAGTAAGTTACAGGTTTGACTGCCATTCCAGGGCACTTTCACGGGAGGAAGGTTGTGAAAACACGGGGTTACGGGTTGCCTGGAACGCAGCATTACACTAAGATGATAAACAAAGGTGAACATTACTTTGATAAACATCAGCATGTTAGTGTTATCACTGAGAGCTTGTTAACATGCTGCAGGAGGAATTGAAAATGAAAGGGTTGCAACATACAGTATGGTCTGACCAATACGGGGTCGTACTGGAGCAGGCTACTCAGATCCCACGACACAGCGTCTTAAAACCAAAGTCAAGAGTTAATGTGGGATCCTTTCTAATCTCTTTTATCTGTTGGTCTCTCTATTTCTTTTTTTCCTATCCCATCTTCTCTTCTTTTAATGCCCACTCTGTTCCTCTCGTCGCTTCTCTCGCTTTAATATTTCAATACTTCTGCTCTCTTCTGCTTTCTACAGTGCAGTTTCTTTTGCAACTTTGTTTCTCTAATTTCCACAACACATCTGACACACATGCACGTACACACACACACACACACACACACACACACACACACACACACACACACACACACACACACACACACACACACACACACACACACACACACACACACTCTCTCCCTCCATGATCTCAGGGGGCAGTTTGTTATGTGAGTAGTTGTGTGTTCCAGAGTTTATCCAGGTCAGTAAGTTGATCTGATTAAGTCAGTTTTACAGTTACCCGAGGGGCTGTCCCTCCCTCCCTCCCTCCCTCCCCTCCCTCCCTCCCTCCCTCCCTCCCTCCCTTTCTCTCTCACTTCTCACTCAATCCTCCTCCTTCTTTTTCCCTTCATTTTCCGGCCCATCCCCTAATCTCTCCTTCTGTTTTAGTCTCTCAATCTGTCAAAAACTCTTGTTTGACCCCCACTCTCTCTCTCTCTCTCTCTCTCTCTCTCTCTCTCTCTCTCTCTCTCTCTGTAAATGCCAGTAATGTAATTCCAGTAATGGTGGGATGAGATGGATGTCGCAGTGAGATTAGGACTCTCAGATTGGAGTCTTTCTGCTGATGCAGGATTCATTCTCAAAGGTTACAGTACGCGTTATTTCACACGACTTTACTCGAACCACCCCCTTGATTTGATGACCGGGGATGAGTTTACGGCAGAATGACTCAACACTTGGACCGCGGCATGGGTGGAGTACTCGTCTCTGGCTCTCTTTCTCACTTCACTTACAGTACATGCAGCACATAAACCAGGCAGTTCTTATGAACCAATCGTACGTGTAGCTACGAAACGTAACACACATGTAATATGTATTCCACGTATTGATTACTGTCAGCAGCACATTGACCGCTGCTGTGTGAGAGCGTGAAGATCCTCGTAGGGAGGAGGTCGGGGAGGGGGGTCGCATGAACACACAAATCCCACGAGCGCAAACACACACACACAGAAACACAGACTATGGACACGCAGACAGATGACCCGTGACAGGACCACACGTGCAGCCACGCACCGACATCCATGAACACGAGACATTCTGCTGCTGTCTCCACCTGCCAATTAGCACCGGTCAAATGTCATTTTATATCTGTGTAGACTTTGCGTAGAAGCAGCGGGGTGGAGGCCTGTCGATCAGAATTTTTCCTCGTTAATCCCAAGTAATCCTGACTAATGCGTCTTTTGTCCGAAAGACACGTCGCCAGAGGGCCTCCTTCTCCTCCCGTGTGTGTGTGTGACTTCAAACAAATCAATTACCGCGGGACGAGGTGTAGCTGCGCCGATGCTTCCCGCTGCCGTTAACAAACGGGCACGGCGAGATTAGGAATTAATCTGGCTTCAAACGCGAAGCTATAATGTTTCATGTTAAGGCATATACAGTACACACACACACAAACAAACACGCACACACACACACACACACACACGGCAAACGACAGACATCCGCAGCCCGAGCAGCGGTCTTTAACAGCTGAAATGTTCCCTCCCAAACATTGAGAACATTGTGTTTCGGGCCATATGTGCCCACAGTGAAGCTGCATTTGATGCCTTATCGCGCATGATTTCCCTGCATGTCATAGCTATAGCCTCTGAGCGAGATTTATCAAAGCCAAATCCATCCAGCACAACAAAATGGCATCTGTCTATTTTTTTTATGCCGTTTTTTTTATTTTTATTTTTTTTACTCCCTACAGAAAGGACTAGTAGCCTAATCCTGGTCCTCTTCAGCTGTTGTACCATTTGTTATTGACAAATAATTAATGAGATGATTTGGTGTTCTTGTTGTTGTTGGGCCATCTGGTTTCTGTGTCTGCACCAAACTTTATTAAGGAGACTTTCTGTTGTCGATAAATTAGGATTTTTGGTATCAATTCATTGAACTGAGCCTACACTTTTTTTGTTGCAATTTAAAATATTTGTTTAGGCATTTTTGTTGTTGTTGAAGGAATCCTAGCAGACCTAGGCACAAGAACTACAGCTATTACTAAAGATACTTCCCGGTCTCTTATAATAATAATGGAGCAACGTCTTGGGTTTTCTGGTTCCGCTTTAGTGTTTCTCATATTTTAGAAGAAGGCAATCAACGTGAGCAGCTGACTGACACCGAGGGAAGGAGAGAGATGATGATGTCACACAGAGGACCAGCCATGTGTGTGCTTATGGATTTGAAAGTAATCAATCTATAAATCGTATATAAGTCTGTAAAGTGCGTGCAAGGTTGCAATACCACACTTAGTAGTATTTACATTATTATTTACTGTAATAAACATATGTAAACATGTGGATTGCACTTTTTAAACACTGTCTTTGAACTTTAGTAGACAGTTAAATAAGTATATATATATATATATATATATATATATATATATATATATATATATATATATATATATATATAACTGATCTCCAGTCAGTAACAAAACAAAAATGCAGAAAATAAAAGGAGAGAAATATGTGCCTGTACCTCTTTGAAAATATTTAGGTAACTCAAAGTTAAATTTAATCACTGTCTGAACATTAATATCTAAATGTTAATCATAATTATGTCTAGTCAGTAACAGCAACACACAACGCAGACTAAAGTGCAGCGACTGTGGCCCTACCAGCCATAGTGATGCTGATCACACAGGAAGCAATTTCCGGTCAGTGTACTTCATACTCGCATCAAATCTATCACCAAATCCGCCTTTTTTTCATTTCAAGGCCCAGACACACAGAGCCGACGGCCAGACGTAGGCAGAAAAAGCAGTTGGGCTGATCGGTCTCCCCAAATTGGTCAAAAAAGTGCCTCGGAACAAAACTTTGTGGGGTTTTGTCTCTTTGTAGTCGTGTTGTGTCCCTGTTCGGTAATTTTTGTTTTCGTCGGGGGTTGTTTCGGGTCTCTGGGGTCATTTGGCGTCTCTTTGTAGTCGCTTCCTGTCCATTTCTGGTAGTCTTGCGTCTCTTTTTTTATTACATCCCTTTGGACCGTTATCGTTGGAAAAGCTAGAGCAGATAATTAATAAATAACACTCAAAAAGCTTCAAGAGAAGTTAAAGCTAAAGAAGTCCACTAGGAACAGACTACAATCATTACATCTGAGAAAGTCATATTCATTAGGTGCTGCCCAAAACGGCTCGGGTGCTGCACCTAAACCTCATAATGGCAGGGAAAATGTTGCCAGATGACCGTTATGTCCGTTCAGGACGAATTAATCCGTGTTTGTTTAGTAACGCCTTGCCGCATGTTTAGTATGCAGCCGTTTTGGTCTGAAATTGTCAGTTCCGGTTTCCTGAAAGTGAAGGGAATTGCGTGCATAAACCTCTCGTCCAGCGTCCTTTTTATGCACAACAATGACGTTGTGCGCTTGTTTGCATATTGGTAACATCATTGCATATCATTTGCATGAAGCGTAGTGGTCGTGCTGCCTGACTGCTTGCTGCCCATGGCCGAAGGGAAGAGGGGCAGAGAGCCGTGGACTGTGATAATTCTGTAGCATGAGTCTAAATCAATTTACGATATAATATATCTCGCTCTTCACCCGATGGTCTGAAGAAATAAAGTTGCTGAGAGGATCCGAAAAGTGGCTAAATCGAGAGAGGAAAGCAACCAAACTTGGCAACACTGGTCAGGGCAGCGTCAGGCTTTTACAGACCGCGTCCCGAGGGCCCGGTCTGCTAACGCACTTTCCCAAACTATAGGCGTTGGATTCATCCTGCTGCACAGCTCCGTTTATACCTATAGATACTGTGGATACAAGCTTTTACAAGTCCTGTCATCGACCTGAGGAGGGCGGGGTTCCCACTCTCCTCTGAATAATAAATCAAACCGTATTGCTTTTCCTCCCACCCAACAAGACGCTTTGGGGGTTGTCCCCCCCCCCCAGTAGAAACTTTCTGCAGACAGTGCTTGGTTTATGCAACAGAGGGCTTCACTCTGACCCAAATGGAAAAGACAAAGCCTGCAGCCGCTCTGGCATGGCTTACACTAGCGAGCAAATTTTAGAAGCTGATGAATGATTCAATACAACACCGGGGGCTATCAGCTGAGCTTAAACCGTTAAGATGGGAGATTATGCTTGCTCGCTGCGTTTTGGTAACAAAACACTTCATATTTATTCAGGTGCTGTTATTGTTTGTTTAATTGTGTTTTACGTCAAATATGGCAGGCTGTTCTCATGAAGCATTTGCACGTATAGCTACAATAACCAAAGCGCCGTAATTCGTATGTAATCTGTATTTTTTGCTGTTTGCTGCGGAGTAACTGTTGAGAGCGCTCTGGACCGAGTAGGGAGGAGGAAACACAGGACTTTTAACCCAGGAAATGTCCCGGGACTGTTTAATCCAAACACATTGTTTTTTCCTAATCTTAAAGGACAATTCCGGCGCAAAATGAACCTAGGGGTTAATAACATATCTGAGTCGACCTTTCTCTGGGATATGTTTTCATGCTAATCAAAAGTGTCTGTAGCTTGAAACTAGCTACCGCAAACCCGTGTTTAGCTGCTAACGCTAGCTTTCGGGGCACAGGGTAAATCACTATTTCTACACCACTAACAAGGCTCAAAATAGCACCACACTTCCACGGTAGCATAATGAGGGTGCCTACATGCAAACTGAAGCAATTGTCCTTTAACTAGTGGGTTTGGTGTCTAAACTTAACTGTCGGTGCTGCATGACGCTCCCTGTCTTGATAGAAGTCGGGGAGTAACCATTGGTGTTAAGTGGCTGAGGCAAAGGGTGGCCAACGCTTGTAGCAAAATGATCTATACAATTTATTAATAACACAACAGACATGCTTTACAGAAGTTCCAAACAAAACAAAAGCGTGCGAGCTTGCCCCGGTTCAGGCAGAGGCCGATCCGAACCCCGTAAAGGATGGAGGCCGGAGGTTTGAGTAGTCGCTCCTCACAGGAATCACATTGTATTATTGCAGCATAACAGTCACATAGGTTGTTAATATGAATCATCACTGTCCATTTCCATCCCATTAATAGTCTCGCTTTGCCAGACCCTTCCTCCAAAGCGCGCTGGAGGAGGGTCTGGCTGCTCCACATAGCATTCTGGGATGGAAAGGAGAACGTGCTCTGGTTTATTGGGCGGTGCTAAGCTCCGTACGGAGCCACGGTGCCTCTGCAAAATAGCCTTGGAAAGGAACTTGTTTTGGTGGAACGTGTACATTCAAAAGTAGTTTTAGTCTTACAACAGAAAATTCTGATTGGACAGATAGTCTAGCTAGCTGTCTGGATTTACCCTGCAGAGATCTGAGGAGCAGTTAACCATAGTCCTCACACATCCACCAGAGTTTAGCCAACACAAAGAAAGCCCAAGGCAACGCATATCCGGCCTAAATGAGTGAAATCTGGCAGCAACGGAGCAATCCCGGAAGTGGAACGTCCATCCCATTAATAACACAACAACTGAGAGGGAGATTAAAATACAAAAAGCATAGCAAAAAGCTATTTAGAAGCACTTCAAGCAAGTCGTGAGGTACATTAGCATCTTTCTCACTTGTTACTGATGATAACGCTGCTCTCATTTCTCCAGCATCATCTATCTCAGGGATCTGGAGCCTATTATGAAGCATTATCCTCTGCTCTCTGAGCCAAAGCATTTATTAAACATCACAGCGTGCAGCCATTAGAAGAAAATGGGTCCATAGATGCTTCCTTTAATGATAATGTTATACCTTATTGATCCCACTATGGGACATAGTTTTTCAACTGGCCTCCTTCCAGCAGCTAAAAACCGGAAACTATTGGGATTTTAATGTCAGCCGCGACAATGGTAGGGAGAATATATTAAAGACCTAAAATACACGCGAGGGGTGGTGCAAAACAACACAGGACTTTTCACCCAGGGGACCCGGCTCCTGTCCCGTTCTTGTGCCGCATTGGACTTAACCGTACATCTTTGAACCCCACCTACAATCTCTTCCTTAACCCTATCTAAGTGGTTTCACCCTGGATGTTGACAAAGTGACGCCAAAAGGGGTCCTGACCAAGCGTCAGTATTTGACAAGTGGGGAGTGAGAATGGGTTATTTCACTGAATGTCAAACTAGTCTTTTCAGCATTTTTTTTAAGCTATTACAGAAGGGATTCATACTCCAAACCATGCAGCTAATAAAACAAGTCAAGAATGTAAATTATACCAACAGACAAACAAATGCAGAAGACTCAAATGTAACAAATAGATAGCTCAGATACTTTCCAAAGGCTAACTGCTAAACGTCACCGTTAACACGGGCGAGGCTGAGAAATGTAGATTTAAAAAATGAATAAGAGCCTCCCTTCTGCTCCCTCAGCACTCTTGCTGCAGCAGTCTATAAGCATGCTGGGTAAATTAGGGTGAATACGTAACGAGAAAACTCTTTCAATCTCACGGCATTGTAAACAGAAATGACAGTCACGTTGTTTGATGACACAGCTAAGACACACAAGAGGAGTCTCACCGAGGCAGAGTTAGCATGTGATCGCTGCTACAGCAGTGGCTTATGATATGTGTGTGTGTTTGTTTTGAACACTTTGTTCCATGCCTTCCAGTCAAAAATAGCGCAGAAATCAATCATTTTCTCTTCCTTTTCTGCTGCCAATGGATCCTATATCACCTGGAGCATTACAACTCCACAGAGAAAAGTTAAATTGGGAGCGTAGAGATGGATGGAGAGATAAAATGAAATAGTAAGCAATGTAGAAGAGAGAGAGAGGTTGTGTGAAGCACTCATCCGTGTCTCAGTGTCCTTCATCGGGTCCTCCAATCCCCACATCACATGTTTTATTCAAAGTGCTGAGTCAGCTATCCAATAGTCAAACACCACCATCGCAAAGGTCTAAAAGGTCAGCGCAGTGAAGTAGCATGTGCATGGCAATGATGTATCCCGGCGCACTTCATCATGTCGGGAGAGCTTACCACTTGAAAACGGGGGGGGGACTAGAGTTTTAGAGCTACCGAGTGAACTAGAGTTCTGTTCACTTCAGGTGAGAACGCGATCCGACCCAAATACAGTGAAGTGAACCAAAAAACAGGAGGATTTAGCTTGCTATTTCAACCTTGCACACCATTTACAGACTTATGATAACTCTCAGATCCATAAGCTGTTCTGAGCACACATCGCTGGCCGTCTGCGTGACATCATCATCTCTCTCCTTCAGTCGCCATCTGTCAGCTGATCATATTGTTCGCCACCTTCTAAAATATGAGAAACACTAAAGGAGAGCCAGAAAACCCAAGACATTATAAATAGGGCTGCACAATTAATTGCAATTTTAGCGAAATCGCAGTATGGACTAGCGCAATATTTCTTAAAGGTACAATATGTAACATTTCTGCTTTAAAATGTCTAAAAATGACCATACCTATGTTATATATTTTTATGAGTTGTGTTCTTACACTATCCCAAATGTTTCCACCAAATGTCAAACCCAGAGAAATCTGTTATTTTATTTTCAGACACGGCACGTTTCCTGTAGTCGCGCATCAGTGGCGTCATATAACCTTTCACCCTCCAGTTACTCTAACTTCCGTCAGAACACTGGCACCAAGATGATACGTTCAGGAGTAATTGTAAATCATACAATGCCACAGAAAAAAAATACTTGTAACCGTAGTACTGCTTTTTTTTTGCCATACAGCATCATTTTGTGATTAATTACATCCCACTTTTCACAGTAATACAACAGAAACCTTATCTATTTTGAAAGTTCAATATCAATACCGGCTTGACGTTACTACAATGTGCTAACGTTGATGCTAATGCTGTGTGGGTAACATTATGAGGTTACAACATCGTTCAACACGCTAATAAAGTTATTTTTATATGACTGTTTCGACCACAGCTAACAGGACTGAGCTAACCCACAAATAACTTCACTAGTAACGTTAACGTTAGCTGTATAGATAGACAATTAATCTCATTTTGTGTTTTAGCTGCTGGCTACCTTGCTGGCTCACTAGCTAACTGGTCAGCTACAAATAAAAATCTAATCAAGAAAAACTTAATTATGTTGGGGAAACTGCAGCTATTTTATTACAATAACATGAATAAACGTAACGTGAATAAACTTGAATGGGTAAACTGATGCATTCTAACCGGCAGCGAAGGTGTTTAACCAATGTGTTAACACTAAAAACTCCCATAATTCCACGCAACTTCACAACATCATCAAAAGTACAGTTTTACCGTCCATTGTTTTGGTTGAGAGACCCCTAGCGGCAGAAAGTTACATATTGTACGTTTAAAGGCAAAATATGTGTCTAACCATTCTGAATGAAGTATTGTGGGGCTGCAGAGACGTCCTGGGCCTACAAATCCTATCCTACATATGTATAGATTCTTGCAAAAATCACCCTACATGACTAAAAAATGATCATTCCCCCCAATATTGTAAATCGTATCTCAATTGCAACATCAGTCAAAATGATCACAATTTGACATTTTCCTCCTATCGTGCAGCCCCTAGTTATAAATTTGGTGTTGGTCCGTTATTTCCGAGACGGGAAGCGACCCGTTTTGACCACGTGACCTGTGTTTCCAGTGTTTGCCGCGTTTGACGACATGCAGCGGGAACGCAAATGAAAAATGCAACAGATGCTGCAACTTCCACCCTCGAATCGCACCGAGTCTGCCGAACTATAGGCGTGAAAGCGCCCTTTAAACCAGTGGTTCCCAACCTGGGGTCCGGGCACCCCCAGGGGGGGCGGCAAAGATCACAGGGGGGGCGCGAGTCTTTATGTGGTTTGAGGTTGAGGTAAAAAAAATTGTTTTGCACATGTTAAACAAATGATAATACACTAGAATATATAATGTATACAAAAGTCTGTATGAAAACTATATATTTTGTTGTATCCTCATTTTTCCTGCCGCCACGGCATCACTATTTTATGAATGAAACATGGAGGAGAAACGTAACAGTGCTGATAACTGCTCTGTATCAAAAAAGAAAGTAAGGCTCTATCTCGAGAGTTACCTCAACTTTGGTTTCGGGGCTCAGCTTTTCTTAGACATGAGTAGGGGGGGCCAAGGAAAAAAGGTTGGGAACCACTGCTTTAAACCATAGTTTGGCACAGTACAAAATCCACATCTCAGTTGTGTCGAGTCCCCTTCCATCCTTCCTCCATGTCAATCCTCCCAGTGCCGGGGCAAAAACAGACCACCTAAACACAGTGATGTGAGGCCGGCACAGTTGGTGAGGTGGACGTAAAAAAGGACGCTGTCCAAGCTTTTTGGACAAGCTCCCCTGAAGAGCGAAAATGTCAAATGCGAGCAGTCAGCCGGCTGTGATTCTTCCGAGAGAGAATGTGCACATTTTCTGTCCCACATTCTCTGTGATGTGGTATCTAAATATGGCAACTCATTTATTTATGAAAGCTTTAACATATGCTAAATACCTTCTTGATGTTGTATTTGGTAATTAAATGTATGTACATTTATGCTAAATACCGAACGAGTGCTTGCAGTAGATGATTTGCAGCTGGCGTTTATGCATGTGGTGCAAATGATTAACTGAATCCAGGCTGCTTTTGAGCTACATTAAAGTATTCTGCTGCTTATTGAGGCATTCGAATGCAAAACGCTCTGCTGAAAAACAGCACACTGTATGTGACTCAGTAGGAGAACGACATCATAAAATGCAAATTTGCACTGACTGCAAATCAGAAAAATGGCCTTGCATTTCAAGCACGAGTCAGCTCATGCACAGAGAAATGTCTCCTGTAAACAGTACATTTGCACGCAATCTGTTTCCCTGTTGGGAAATGCAGGTGCTTTTACAGTGTGAACCTAATGTCCCGGCTGCTGGAAGTGACCTCCTCAGCAGTTTGTCCCCAAAGTGTCTCAGGAATAAGAAGAGTACCGTTACGGATGTTTACTGGCGTCTCCATAGATACTCAATAATCAAACACAAAGTGCAGAGAAACACAGAGATAGTCAAGGTGATATATTGCAAATTTTATGTGATCGATCACAGGGAGGTTACCAGGAAAACGTAAAAAGATCTTATCATTTCAGTTTCCCCAGCTTCTCCCAAAGTACGTAGAGATACATGAGGATTTTATACTTGTTACAGAACAAGAAGTCTATATGCTCATTGGCAAGCAGCCAAATGTATAGGTTTCTAAACCAATGAAAAGATTCCTTTACAACAACCATGCTCAGTAACCAATGGCAAGCTTTTTGCATGTCTCCATACAATTTCACATATTTAGCTTTTCCTTTAATTAGGGCTGCACAATTAATCAAATTTTAGTCACGATCACGATTTTGGCTTCCCACGATCAAATTTGCGTGATCGAGCGATATTTAAAATGCTTCATTCCATTCATAGAACGCTCCTTATCAAAGTTTTTGCAAAGCCATTCTAGCGCTCCATAAACCACTGTCTGATCACGTGCCTCCATGAGCCAATCAGAGTTGTTCCCTGCACCGCGCAGCTTAGTTTCTAGATGTAGACAGTCACAGAGGACAGAGTAACGTAGCATCATAGGCCGGTCACGATGTTTACCAGTTTACCAGTAAATGCAACATTTTGTCCCGTCCGTTTTGTTTTTCAGACAACAGCAGTGACCATAGTGCTAGTTTGTGTCTTTTAGCTCATAGCTTTAGCAGCAGACTGTTGGTTGTCCCGCTGTTGGAATCCTGTCACACTACACCGTTTAGCTGTCAGCATTTTAGTCGTGTTTAATCCATTTACTACTGTGGCTAAAGGTAGGCTAACGTTACCTGCTGTGTAACGTGTTATTAGTGTTTACCAGCAAGACATGCAGCGATGTTTATGTTGCCTCTAACGTGGGTTTCGGAGCATCAGAGCGCAACGCGGACATGCAAGTAGCAGTGCAATGAGCCAATGAAATCTGCGTTGCTATTTCGTCAGGTAGATACCTTACGGCAAACGTGCATGTATGGAAAGTGGTCACACAACAGCTGAAATGGCATACTCCTTCACAGTATCCTTCAATAAAGGAGGAATGTAGCACAATATGGATGTATTAGCAGGAATGTAGCACAATATGGATGTGAAAGCAGTTATAATTAGCCTATGTGACAATAAAATTTGTTTTGGTTAAAATCAACAAATAATCGTGATAATTAATCGTGATCTCAATATTGATTAAAATAATCGTGATTATCATTTTGGCCATAATTGTGCAGCCCTACCTTTAATGGTCATTCAGACTTGGGTCCCTATCTTGCAACCGGTGCAGACGCAAGTGTCTTTGCTAGTTTAAGACCGACGCAGTTGTCAATTTCCCGTCCAGCGCCCGCGTCGTTTAAATAGCAAATGCACCTGCGCCCATCTGTTTGCCCATGGGCGTTCTGGTCTGTGTGCTGGTGTGTTCAGGTGCATTCTGGGTGTATTTCTATCTTGAGGCAGCGGGAAGTTCGCGCCATTGACCAACAAAAAGTAAAGTCTAAAGTCAATAACGCAGCATTTCATTGTTATTTTAACAGCAAATTAGTAAAATGCTCCGAGGCTCGTGCACAGCGCGTACACACTATGCTTGTTACACACACAGGGACGCACACCAGCACACACACATGCAAAAGATTACAAATAAAAATGTTATGGTGCAAATCCGCCATCATAATAACAATGCTCCAAGGTCCAAACGCGCCTGGCTTTTAAAGTGCCCATATTATGAAAAAAACACTTTTTCTAGGATTTGGGGTGTTCTTTTGTGTCTCTGGTGCTTCCAACCACATACAAACTTTGAAAAAAATCCATCTATGCTGTTTTGAGTGAGATACGGTTTCTGAATGTGTCCTGCCTTCAGTTTCCGGGTGAGCTGTTCAAAATCGGCTAACCACAACCGTTAGCTCGTAGCATTAGCTAATGCTAACGCTAGCATGCTACGTCGTTCTCAATAGCAAAGCACTGCTACAACACACACAAGTTCACCATAATCTACAAAAGAACTACTTACATGTGCGCCCTCATTTAGAAGTCTCCCAGCTAATCCTGCCTTGTAACTGACCAAAGTTGGAGAAACAGGCTCTCTTTTACTGTCTCTAGAGTTAGCTAGCTGACATGATCTACATCTGAGCTACTGAGCATGTGCGAGTGCAATTAAAGATAGTACAGAAGAAGATGAAAAGAGGTCTCACTCTGTAGCTAAAACAGAAACGAGGTGAAAAGAGGATCTGCAGCAGTGACAGAGAACAGTGCAGTACAAAAAAAATATGGTGTTTTTTGAAAATTAAACCATGTAAACCTATTCTAATTATGTTGCTCGGGAAAGGGAAGTTTGGGGTCCCCTGCTGGAGCTGCTCCCCCTGCAACCCGACACCGGATAAGTGGACGAAGATGGATGGATGGATGGATGGTAAACCTATTCTGGTACAACCTTAAAATACAGTTATGAACCTGAAAATGAGCATAATATGGGCGCTTTAAAGGGAATGGGAGATGATCTCTGATTGGTTTATTGCATGTTACGCCCCAAAACACCCCTCTGATTAATGAAGACACTAAGTACAACCCTTTAGAACCATGCGCCCGGCGCACGGAGCCTTTTTTCCACCGTGAAACTAGCAAAAGTGCCCTAAACTAGGGCTGGGCGATATATCGATATTAAAAATATATCGATATATTTTTAAATGAGATATGGAATTAGACCATATCGCATATATCGATATAGTTCAAATGTGATCCTTGCTCCCATAGATATATACACAGATGTCGCCTTGAGGTTCTAAACATACGTCAAAACCGCCGCCATCTTGGAACAGGGGTGCGAAGCATTCAGATCAACGCTAAAGATCCCGGACTTTTGTACTGCTTAATTATGTTTGATAGAGGAAATGAAAAGAACAAACAGCAATGAATAACATTTAACAGGTGACAATGTGTTTTATGATTATGTATGCCGCCTTCGACCAGCAACCTGAGCTCCGGGCGGCAGCGGGAGGCGGAGAGCTCCGTGGCCGGGCCGCAGCGTCTCTTCCCCCGGAAAAACACAGCTTTGCCTCGCTGCTGCGCTGTCCCCGCTGATCCAAATCGGACCAGCCAAAGACAGAGTGGTGATCGGTAGGATCTTACACGTAGTCCAGGACGACCTGTATGTCGATATCGGCGGAAAGTTCCAATAAGTTTGCCGGCGGCAGGCGGACGGAGAGAAGCTACAGCGGGGCAGCAGAGACCATCTGCAGCTGCAGGATCTGGAGCTCAGTGCCCGTTAAAATGACATGTAACGATAAATACATACAGAAATAAATAGTGGAGGAATGAGCCTGGACATTTCAGTCTGTTTTAAACTTCACCTTGAAGCAGAAACTCTTAGTTCAGAAGGGTGAAGTTTCCGTTTGGACTCAGATCTGTGAACCGATCATAATAAATATTCTTTGTATTAACACATTAATTAGTTTCTTTGTTTTGTAGTCGATAGTTCATCTTTTAGTTTACTTAAGTGGAAGCAGTATCAAGTGGAAGAATGGGACTATAAACCTAGGCTTACAGGCATGAGGCATTACATTTTGAACAAAGTAGATTATATTAATATCAAAAGCTTAATTGACCTTTGGAACGAATCACAAATATGGAGCTTTGATTTCAAAAAAGGTACTCCTGTTATACAGTATTTAGGTTTACATTTTATTGTTATTTGAACAGCTGAGCATTTAATCATGAACCAGGTGAAGAAACCGGTTTATTATTTATTTGATTTTGCAACTGTCTCTATGAAACTACTTGTGACATGTCATATTTGATTTTGGCTTTGACTGAACATTTGCTCTCACTTTGCGGAAAAAAATATCGGGATATATATCGTATATCGATATTCAGCCAAAATATATCGGGATATGACTTTTGGTCCATATCGCCCAGCCCTACCCTAAACGCACCTGCACCACGCGCTTCATATGTTTTATGATAATAAAGAGGCGTTGTTTACTTCATAGGCTGTGTATTTGTGTCATTACATTTTCTGGGTCACGTAACAGTTGTATATAACCGAAGATGTGTCCTGGGATTCATTCAAGAACTTAAATTTGTTTAAATTTGACTGAAAGAGACATTTCTATATTGTGAATCGCAATTTTTTCTGAATCAAATAATTGTATTTGTTTGAATTGTTACAGCTCTACTCTTGAAAGGAGTCATTTTAAGTCTGGTGCTTAATGCGAGGTCATTAAGTGTAAGATGTTTCTACAACAAGTCCTCCAAACCATACAACGATATGGGTCGTATCTTCCTTCCCTCTAATACGACCCACTAGCCTGGATGCCAGCCAAACTTAGCCCCGCCCACGACATTTGAAGTTAGGAAGTTCGGTCTGGATCCGTTGTGGAGCGACTATGCTTGAACCAGAGCTGTTTGGACCAATCAAATTGTCAGGTCGGGCTCTATATGATGATGGACAGATGATCAACAGTAATCAACCCCGTCACCAAAGAGCCCTTGGGTTGAATTTGTTTACAACAAAGATGGCTGCTGCTGGAGAATTGAGATGCGTAGATTCTGCCATCGCGTCCGTTACAGAACATATCGACAGCGCATTCATTTTAAAAGAAGAACAGAAAAGCGCAATCAAGGCCTTTGTCGATCGGAAAGATCCCCATGGTCGCTAAGAGCTTCTTCAATGATAAAATTATAACAATTAGAGATAAAATTCATCATCTTTTGCCCTTAACTTCTAACAGTTCATCTTTAAATGCAGGACCGCTAGAAAGAACGACGACTCCCGACATATACTTGGACTGCTTTTATCCTATAGACCTTCAACAATTAATGTTAAAGATATCCTCAGCTAAGCCGTCTACCTGTCTCTTAGACCCCATCCCAACGAGGCTACTCAAAGAAGCGTTACCCGTGGTAAACACTTCATTATTAGATATGATCAATATGTCCTTACTAACAGGTTATGTACCGCAGTCATTTAAAATTGCTGTGATAAAACCTCTTCTGAAAAAAACCCACCCTAGATCCTGAGGTCTTAGCAAACTATAGACCTATATCTAACCTTCCCTTTCTATCCAAGATCCTTGAGAAAGTAGTTGCTAATCAGTTATGTGATTTTCTACATAGCAACAGTTTATTTGATGATTTTCAATCAGGATTTAGAAAGAATCATAGCACAGAGACGGCACTGGTGAAAATTACTAACGACCTTCTAACTGCTGCAGACAAAGGATTTGTCTCCATTCTTGTTCTACTAGATCTTAGTGCTGCATTTGACACTATTGACCATACAATCCTGTTACAGAGCCTGGAACACTTAGTTGGCATTAAAGGAATCGCACTAAGCTGGTTTAAGTCCTATTTCTCTGAACGATCCCAATTTGTTAATGTTAATGATAAACCCTCCAAGCACGCTAAAGTTAGCCATGGCGTTCCTCAAGGCTCAGTGCTTGGACCAATTCTATTCTCCTTATATATGCTTCCTCTAGGTAATATTATTAGGAAACACTCGATTAACTATCACTGTTACGCAGACGATACCCAATTATATCTGTCAATTAAGCCAGATGAAAGTGGTCAGTTAGCAAGACTTCAAACGTGTATTGAGGATATAAAATCCTGGATGACCCGCAATTTCCTGATGTTAAACTCAGACAAAACTGAAGTTATTGTGATAGGACCAACGCACCACCGAACTTCGTTTTCGAAAGATATAGTTACTCTGGATGGTATTACCCTGGCCTCCAGCACTGCTGTCAGAAATCTAGGAGTTATTTTTGATCAGGATATATCCTTCAACGATCACTTAAAACAAACCTCAAGAATAGCCTATTTCCATCTTTTGTAACATTGCCAAAATTAGGAATATCCTGTCTCAAAACGATGCTGAAAAACTTGTCCATGCATTCGTTACTTCTAGACTAGATTACTGCAATTCCTTATTATCAGGTTGCCCAAATAAGTCCCTTAAGACTCTCCAACTGATCCAGAATGCTGCAGCACGTGTTCTGACGAGAACTAAGAGAAGAGATCATATTTCTCCTGTATTAGCTTCTCTGCATTGGCTTCCAGTGAAATATAGGATCAATTTAAAATCCTCCTCCTGACTTACAAAGCTCTAAATGGTCAAGCACCATCATACTTAGAAGAGCTCATAGTACCTTATTGTCCCACTAGAGCACTGCGCTCCCAGAATGCGGGGGCTACTTATGGTTCCTAGAGTCTCTGGAAGTAGACTGGGGCCAGGGCCTTCAGCTATCAGGCTCCAGTATTATGGAACCAGCTCCCAGTCTGGGTTCGAGGAGCAGACACCGTCACCACATTTAAGAGTAAACTGAAAACCCTCCTCTTTGATAAAGCTTATAGTTAAGGAGTGAGGAGTTGCAGCGTCCACCTAACCCGGCCCACCTGCTTCTCCTCGTAGTCATCAGTTTATATACTGTATAATTAATAATCTAGCGAGAGTAGAGGGAGGCAGGCCAGTACAGCCCGATCCGGTTGGGGAGAGTTCTAGCCCGACCAGGCTCCTCTCTTTAACCTGCCTCTCTTAAGTTATGCTATTACAATTCTAGACTGCCGGGGAGGCTGTTCCTCCCTAAGATATACTGAGCTGCTCTCTCATCTCTACTTGTTACTTTTGTATGCATCCTGTCCAAGAAATGCTTGCTTGTTACTAATCTAGCTCTGGGGAGTTTACTCCCGGAGTCCTTATAGTTCTTCTTCGCAGAGCTATGCTCTGCGATTCTCGGCATTTCCCGGCCGCTTCCTGCTGCGTCCTGCTGCATCCGCCGCACCCACCTGTGCTCTGCAGCGCCACGTTACATCCCGCAACGCCCTGCTGTGATGTTCCTATGCACAGAATAGTCAGGATCCGGTATAGGAGACTGCACTACTCAGTATGACACGATGTGCCCTGCTATGACATGAACTTCCACGATAACCTTCGAAGTCACTGTGACTTCTAATGTGACTGTTATCACCACTGTTCATCACGCCCCCAACCGGCCCGTCAGACACCGCCTACCAAGAGTCTGGGTCTGCCGAGGTTTCTTCCTAAAAGGGAGTTTTTTCTTGCCACTGTCGCAATAGCCACTGCTAATGCTTGCTCTTGAGGGAATTACTGTAATTGTTGGGGTTTTGGAATTTATAGAGGGTGGTCTAGACCTACTCTGTCTGTAAAGTGTCTCGAGATAACTTTTGTTATGATTTGATACTATAAATAAAATGAAATTGAAATTGAAATTAAGAAGGTGGGTCACACGTCACATACTCCGTTGCCCTGATTGGTTATAGGTCTATCCAATTGAGTGGAGAGGCATTTTCTTTCCTGGTTGGGTTGAAACACGCCCCATAATCATAATCACAGCCCAGTGGAGCAGTATCGGACTCCTATTCTGACTAGAATCTGAGTATGACCACGTCCGGCTAACGACCCACAGGACCGATGGCAGTTTGGTTTGGTTTAGGCACCAAAACTACTTGGATGAGTTTGGAAAAAAGGTGGTGGTTTGGGTTCAACTCAGACATAACTACACTTCCTGAAGGTTACGCGCGTGATGATGAGTATGAAAACAAGTTTTTCAAACGCGACCCGAACCCCTCTCTCCTGGGTGAAGGTCCTGGTTGTTTGCCTCTTTGCGAGGACGTTTGGTGCTCTTACACTTCGTCACCTCACTTCCTGCTTTGCTACCGTCAGAACTACTACGGCCGCGCCACCACTGTAAACGTGAATATAGGTCATAATGGGTGCTTGAACAAACAACCTCTGGAAGGGTCTGCCTGCCTGCCTGTCTGTCTGTCTGTCTGCCTGCCTGCCTCCCGGTCCATCAGCCCGCCAGTGGCTGACGGATGGTGGTGGTGGTAGTCTGTGTGTATGTCTGTCTGTCTGTCTGTCTATCTGTCTGTCTTATCCGCCCGCCAGTGGTTGACAGATGGTGGTAGTCTGTGTGTCTGCCTGTCTGTCTGTCTGTCTGTCTGTCCGTCCGTCCATGCGTGTCCACATCCTTGTAAACATAATAACTTAGACACCACGCAAAAAAGAAACCTCATACTCTCCCTATCCCCTGTAGAGCACAAATCTAATTAGATTTGGCAGCACCTTGCTGCATACATTTAAATATTAATAAGGGAAAACTTTTTATGTAAACTACTTCTCAAACTTCTAAATGCTTTACTGTAATATATACAGAGGTAGCTGAAAACCATCTGCTGACAATAAGAGATGTATTCCCGATGTTTATCAATCTCTTTTTGTCTTCTCCTGTACACATTCCTCTGCTGCTCTCCTCATGTTCTGTCCTTTCAACCAGCAATCCATCATTTCATTCCTCGCAGCTCTTTCCACTCAGTTCCCTTTTTTTTTTCTTTAACCCCGCCATCTCCTTCCTCATCTTTCTCATGCCCGTCGTCCTTTCAGTCTTTCCCTGTCTCCTCTCTTTCTCTCTCCTGAGGCAGGTGATTACATTTTTTTCTCTCTTATGGCCTCTCTTTTCTAACACTGTAATACACAGGGATGCTCTGTGTGTGTATGTGTGTGTGTGTGTGTGTGTGTGTGTGTGAGAGAGTGAGTGAGTGTGTGGGCTTGTTTAACTATATTTGTGGGGTCCAAAAACCAGGAGTCCAGTATACTTCTAGGGTCCCGACAGCTTTGTGGGGCCAAAATGCTGGACCCCACAACTTTAAAGGGCTGTGTGAGGGTTAAGACTTGGTTTTAGGATTAGGGTTAGAATTAGGTTATGGTTAGGGTTAGGGTAAGGGTTAAGGTTAGGCATTTAGTTGTGATGGTTAAGGTTAGGGTAAGGGCCTAGGGAAATGCATTATGTCAATGACGGGTCCCCACAAAGATAGTGCCACAAACCTGTGTGAGTGAGTGAGTGAGTGAGTGAGTGTGTGTGTGTGTGTGTGTGTGTGTGTGTGTGTGTGTGTGTGTGTGTGTGTTTACTGCGTGCATCTGTCGAGCCATTTTTATTCACTCTTCATCAGAAGTGTGTATCTCTTCCTCCTAGACAACTGATGATGCCAGGGCTGCAACCAACGATTATTTTCATCTCGATTGACAATGCCGATTATTTTCTAGATTTATCGATTAACCGTCTGGCCTATGAAATGTCTGGGAAAGTACGATGCACATTTTTTTTCAAGTCCAAGGTGATGTCTTTGTCTTGTTTTGTCAGTCCAAAACCCAAAGATATATACAGTAGTTTAATATGATATAAAAGCAGGAAATCTCTGGATATGGATGCTGAAAACACATTCAGCTACTTTAACGAATAATTGGTTATCATAATAGTTGTCGATCGACTAATCGATTAGTCTTAAATTCAAAATTAAGCACCTCATTTCTCCCTGTGGCTACTGCTTTATTAATTCTCTCTCTCTCTCTTTCTGTCTTCCTGTCTCTCTCCCTCTTTCTCTGTCCAATGTACTCAGTGCTGAAGCAGAACTAAAGAATTCAGTCCTCCAACTGTTATTTCCCAAAGTGGTCTTTGTGTAATGATATCGCCCTGGCTAATCGATTAATCTTAAGTTCGAAATTAAGCAGCTCATTTCTCTGTGGCCACTGCTTTATTAATTCTCTTTCTTTCTCTCTCTGTCTTCCTGTCTCTCTCTCTCTCTCTCTTTCTTTCTGTCTCTCTCTCTCCCTCTTTCTCTCGGGGTGAATGAATAAGCTGTCCAATGTGCTCGGTGCTGAAGCAGAACTAAAGAATTCAATCCTCCAACTTTTATTTCCCAAAGTGGTCTTTGTGTAATGATATTGCCCTGGCTCCCCCCCCTTCTTTCTTTATTTATTTAGTCGACCAAATTTCATTAGATTTGTTGCCAATAAAGAGTGTGCGAATTGGGATTGACCTCATGCTCTCCTTTCTTTGTCTGGCAGAGAGATTATGAAGCCATTTCATATTTCAATTTCGCTCATCAAATCCCCTACTCTCAGCTGGCTAAAACACACACACACACACACACACACACACACACACACACACACACACACACACACACACATTATCACAGCAGATTGACCTTGTACATCAGGACAGTGTTTGATCCGTACTAATTTGTATCGAGCGTCTAACCTCTAATGTGATCCTCAACGTGCACGTTGTTGGAAACAGGGATGATTCACAGATGTTTTAAAGGTGCCCTGCCACACGTATTTCATGACTTTGTGCTAATGTCTGAAGTTCTACCATGGACTCTGTAACATTTTTTGTGGAAAGAACGCCTTTCGAGCCATTCTAGCGTGGTATAGAAAGCCTGCAGGAAGACTCAGCTCGATTTGTGCCAGTTCTCATTAATATTCAACGAGCTAAGCTTGTATTGGCTATCAGCATCCTTTACCCAGCCCAACTGGGCGAGCTCATGAGTAGTAATGAGCTCAGGCAACATGATGTCAGACTAACCAGCTTTTGTAATTGGCCTGATTTCTCCTCTTATTTCTTTTCAGTGGCTAGAGCTGACAGTGGAGCTAGCAGTTCATTTTCACATTCACAACATAACACAAACACATATGGACATAACATATTTAAAAAAAAATACAAGTAAAAACGGTTTTGTGTGGCAGGGCACCTTTAAAATATACAGTAGGTCAAGCTTTTATTTTGAACATACAATATTTAGGCATTAGATTGCAACATCCTCTTTTAAACCTAATCCTTTGAACTTTTACTTAACTTTTTATTTATTGTACTTTAGCTATGTTACAGTTAAAGTAAGTTAAAGTATTCTGATTTTGATAAGATTGTGCAGGTGTAACTTGTCAAGTTACACCTGCACTTATTTTCATTGTCGAATAAATGGATTAGTTGTTTGGTCTATACAATGTCAGAAAGCGGTGAAAAATGTGGATCAGTGTTTCCCAAAAAGTCCCAAGATGATGTCTTCAAATGTCTCGTTTTGCCCAGAAACTCAAAGATATTCAGTTTACTGTCCCAGAGGAGAGAAGAAACTAGAACATATTCACATTTAATAAGCTGACATCAGAGATAAATGTACTTTTTTTCACAAAGAAATGAATCAAACAGATTATTTAATTATCAAAATAGTTGGCGATTAGTTGAATAGTTGACAACTTGTCAATTAATCGAGTAATCCTTGCAGCTCTAAAATACACAACAAAGTACTTTATCACATGGTTTTTGGTAAGTTTCCATTAAAACGGCTCAGTGTCTTGAATCATTGCCCACAATGGACTTATTCCAGCAGACCTTTTAAAGGGAAACATATATGTCAGTGGTAGAAAAGGCTCTACTGGTATGGTCTCGCATATACTGCCTATAATATTTTTAGCTTTTAATGCAACATTGCGACGCCTCTACAGTTCCAGAGTGCATTTGTTCTGCTTACATTACTCATCGATTAATGAGTCAACAACTTTTGCTAACACAGCCAAACATCAAGCAAGTGCAACGACACTAGACGAAGCACGCCAGCCAATATTACTCAATAGTCCAACAGAGAGAAGGCCAGCTCTGCATCTGTCTTGCAGCGTTTTATTTTGGGAAGCTCTTTAGAGACATGTAAAGCTTTCTGTCCACCAGGAAACTCTGTAAATCACTGAGAGTCAATGCAGAGCAGCAGGATGACATCAGAGGGGAAACCAGAAAACATTTTCTTTTTCACTTTGCTCCAAGTATCACCAGGGGCTCTACACCTTAACTACACCGATGTACACGGGATATACTAAATCTGTGGCTACTTGTTTTGATATCGACTCGTTTTGACTGCCGAGGTGGTAGCGGCCGGAAACAACAAGAGCTACGGTGAGTTGTTCAAAACCTTTTTAGTAAACTCTGTGTACACAAACAATGTTCTCAAGGCTTTCGTTACCACTCCCATTCAAAAGGCCATTTGACCGAAAAACGAGACTACGGTAAATCTTAAAAGTGGCGCTTCTGTCCTAATTATAGTTTTAAACGAAAGTTTGACTCGGGTAAATTCACAAAAAGACCTTAGGTTGCATCTTGGCAAGAGTTACGCTTTAAAGGACAATTATGGCGCAAAATGAACCTAGGGGTTAATAACATATGTGTACCGAGTCGTTCTCCGGGATCTGTTCTCATGCTAATCGAATGCATCTCTAGCTTGAAACAAGCAAGCGCAAAACTGGTGATAGCTTCTAACGCTAGCCTTTGGAGTAGAGGGTAAATCGCTGTTTCTACACTACTAACAAGGCTCAAAATAGCACCACACTTCCAAGGTAGCATAATGAGGGTCCCTACATGCAAACCAAAGCATTCAGAACTTTGTAAGTGTACAGACAGTTTATTAAAAAGATAGTTTAGAAAGGCCGTTCACTATACAGCCAGGCGCCATCTTGCAACCAGTAACCAGTAACATAGCTCAAACACGGCGTTCGCGGTTCGACTGGTCATGACTGGTCATGACTGTTTTCCCAAGATAGCGCCTATCGGTAGCCTAAAAATTTAGATGCACCCTGGCAGCAGCAAATTTAATTTGCAGCCAGGGGGGTCTAGGCACTCTCCGTTGGCTTGCGAGCTGGAAAAACCAAACTCTAGTCAGGCCAATCACATTGTGTATAGAGTCGGTGGGCGGGCTTATGGCTGCTGCTGCTGGGAACAGCGGTCTTCTGGAAGACTTGGAGTTAAGCTTTTCTTTAAGAAAAGAACAAAGAACGGCACTGATTCTTAAAAAAAGAAGATGTGTTTTTTGTGAGTTTTGCCGACCGGATATGGCAAAAATGTAATCTATCAACTAGCTCCGCTACCTTCTTCGTTGCTCTGCCTGGTTGTAGCGCTATCCTATTACATGCAGAGGGAATGTGAAAGACAGCCGTTTATCCCGCCCCTCGGATTGAGCCCCGTCAATGGTGAGTTCCCAGACCCAACATCTGGATGTGGGTCTGGCTTGTCAGGCTAGCCTATCGGTACACATATGTTATTAACCCCTAGGTTCATTTTGCACCGGAATTGTCCTTCAGTGAACCATTAGGCGTATATGTTGACCCGACTACGTGGCGCTCATGATTGTTAAAAGAAAAAGGCTCAAGGGGATGGCGGTTCAGTGTGCTCTCAACCCTTTGTTGAACAGAGAGCGCCATCACTGGCTCGGGTTGCAGAGGGGGAACGACAGAGGCACCCTTCTCCTTATTACAAGTCAGTGTAGCATCAGAAGGATTTCGAAGCTGTTATTTCAAGGTAAAAAAAAGTCACGTATTGTTGCTTTAAGCTAACTTAGCCATCACATTTGGCTCTTGACTACAGATTTCAAACACAGGATTTTTGCCAATACTCCAGCATTTGCACATAAATAGACAAAAGACTATCTCGGAGATTTCCCCGACAATCCCCACCCACACCCGTCTCTCAGCCTCGTTTAGTAGCTAGCTAGCGTTACAACAAACCCCGTCCGCCCCGGTGTTGAAACCATCCAAAAGGTGACATTGATATGTGAAATATTTTGTGCTTTAGCTGCTGGCTACTGTTAGCTTGCTGGCTCACTAGCTAACTGGTCAGCTACAAATAAAAATCTAATCAAGAAAAACGTAATTATGTTGGGGAAACTGCAGCTATTTTATTACAATAACATGAATAAACGTAACGTGAATACATTTGAATGGGTAAACTCGTCCGTGAACTGATGCATTCTAACCGTCAGCGAAGGTGTTTAACACTAAAAACTCACATAATTCCACACAACTTCCCAACGTCATCAAAAATCCAGTTTTACCGTCCATTGTTTTGATTGAGAGACCCCTAGCGGCAGAAAGTTACATATTGTACGTTTAATGCCCCTACCTTTTAGCCAACCTCTCTAAGCTCAACCAACAGAGGGGACATTATTTATGTGCCCTTCTGGTGTTCTCGGCCATGATTTATTTATATTGCTTATTTGCACTTTTACTGTTCCAGGAATAGTTTTTAAATATGACATTAAGGGAGTGATGTAACCACTTACAGGTCCTGGTGACGGCTTATAGGTTACACAGCTGTATGTCTCCTCAAAAAACTATATTCTTTGCATTTCTTTAAACCAGTCATAGTCGTCTTGGGCAGCGCTAAGCTCCGGACGCAGCGACAGTGGCTCTGCTAAGTAGTCTCGGCAAGGAACTTGTTTTGGTGGAACATTTGCAGCCCCGTAAAAGAAAAGCCACATACTGCTGACACAATACAGTAACGTGAGCTATTTAAATTAGCTGGATACATGGCTAAACCTCTTTGGCTCTTACCAGTGTATCTCCGTGTGTACTTGGTCCACAGCAATCCCACAAATCGCTCCCAAAACGTTCCAGTAAAGCGTGATTTATGCTTCTGCGTTAAATCTGCGCCGTAGCTACGTACATACGCTAGATACGTGGACACGGACCCTACGTCGGACCCTACGCCGGACCCTACGCCGTAGCCTGACGTGCACCTCTCAAAAAATGTAACTACACATCGCGTTGCATTTCCCCCGACTCATATCCTGGTTCTCCTTCTCCATAAACAACATGAGATCAAGGAGAGGGTTAACTTTTGCTGCTCCAGATTTCCCACCGTGGTCAACAGGGGAGACACTTTGTTTCTCTCACTAGGACACTAGAGTCACTACTTGCTTTGAAGCTAATCACCATCACTCTCTCACTCTACCACACACACACACACGCCGGCCCTGCTAAGAGATTGACGCACACACCAACGCACAAGTACAAACTTCAGGCCACTTATGTAAGCTACGGCGAAAGCACAACCATAAATCACGCTTTAGAGAGTAAAACGCCGTAAAAATATTTTACATATTTTTTTGTAAATCTTTACTACATCCATTTACCTGATGAAGGTCTGAGACCGAAACGTATTTTTTCTAAATAAATTATTGCTTGCGTAATAGTCAGTGTGCGGGACTTTCTCTAAGCTTTTGATCTGCTACTTTTGATCACATCCTACACACCTGCCCGACAAAAGAGGTGTGCAAAAGAGCTTTCCTACATTACTATCATTCCCCCGAAAGAACCAACCAGGCCTGCCTTGTTGCACCATCCAACTTTTTTTTTCAAAACTTGCCAATTTTCAGCGTGTGGCTCGCCAGCTTGAGGTTTGTAGTTGTTACCCGTTGGGAAGGGATTTAGAGAACGGCGACACCCAGAGAGAGCGTGAGGTGAGGGGACAAAGCCTGACATCCAAAGAGAATAAACCAGATTTTTGAGAAAAGGGAGCTTCATGTGAGACCTCCACAAGTGTGTAATAAAGACACACACACAGACAGAAATGACTTTAAAATATTCCTCCCTTTTGAAAAAAAAAGATTTATTCATAAATCATTCTTGATGGAATTGTGAAATAGTGAGCGCTGAATTCAACAAAGACCGTTCCAGATCAGTAGCGCTGTCTTTTGTTTCCATATTTTATGATATAGTCGGATCCATGTCATGCAGAGCTCGCCTTTTTGTTTGAATTTTGCTGAGCATGCATGCTGCTTTTCAGACCTTGCAACTGCTGCTCATACAGTGACACACATTTCTTGCTGGGAGACAAGACTCTAAGCACGAGCACGAGTTTGCACCATCCGTCACTGCTGTGTACGATTGTGTTTTCCAGCCCTCAGACAGACCTACACCGAAGACCTCTTTCTTTGGCTTTACAAAGCACTTGCTGGCCTGGCTCCACGTTTCATCTCAGACGTGCTGTCGGTTTATTACACCCGCAGATCTCTCTGGACATAAGGTGGAAAATCTCCCTCCATGTGCTCAGAGTACTCTCACATTCTGGCGAGATGGCATTCAGTATTTATGCCCCTGAAGACAGTGTGCCTGCTGATTTCAGACTTGCTCCGACACTTAAGACTTTCCTTTTAATGCCGGTATTTAAAAAAAAAAAAAGAACCAACCATATTCGTACAGTGGCATGGCATGAAAATGTCACTTTATGAGGTTTCTTTAACAATAATCTGAGTTCCCCCAACCTGCCTATGGTCCCCCAGTGGCTAGAAATGGTGATAGGTGTAAACCGAGCCCTGGGTATCCTGCTTTGCCTTTGACAAAATGAAAGCTCAGATGGTCTGATCTGGAATCTTCCCTTTATGATGTCATAAGGGGAAAGGTTACCTCCCCTTTCTCTGCTTTGCCCTCCTCATTGACATATATATAATGGACCAATAGACCCCGTTGCTCTGGACGGAGACCAGTGAAGGCTATTAGAAGCACTTTTCCGGTGATCTCTTGCTTTACTGCGCAGCCTCCAACTGAGAGAGACAACGTAAATGTGACGTGAGCAACGTGTCTGAAAGTTGTAAGTCTTCTGGTAGTTGTGCCAAGAGAAATCTCAATCATTCCCAATCTTACAGACTGAGAGTGTAGGTATATGTAAGGAGATAACATAGACACAGGCTAATTATTGCTTATTTATGAACCGTTGCGGCGAAAACAAAATACTTTCACCCACTAAATGCTCGTTCGTTTATTTGTTTTATTCCAAACCATGATCTTTTTCCTAAACTTAACCAATCGTTTTGGTTCCTAAACTTAATTGTCAGCGCCGCATGACGGCTGAACTCCACTACCATCCATGGCCCCTGAAAGGACCGTCACCTGGCGGTAACTGTACCCGGCTCACAGTCACCTATTGGCGGCTAAACAACTGCCGCTGGTAGCCGGCATCCCGGAGCTCTTTAGCGGCTAAATACAACCAGCAGCTGGCGCTCAGATTTTATCCTTCTATCGCACTGTAAAAAATATGCACTATAAAAATAATTCAGCAGAGGCAGGAATATGTAGAGAAGAAAGGGGGGAAATCCCACTCATCCACCTATATGTCTGTATGGCTTTATAGTTTATTTTCTGTTTCTGTCTCCGTCCATCTCTCCACCCTGCATCTCCATCTGCTCCCATCCCTCCATATCAGTGACCTTTCAGGCCTGATGTTCATTTATATTCCCTCTCTTCTCTTCTTCTATGATATGTACATTTGAGCCTGGTTCTGATCTCTGGGACGCTCAATTAGCGCAATTACTTCGACCAGAATACACATGTCTCCTGACCTTTCCTCTTCACCAATCAGCCCTTCCTTTCTTACCTCTCTTTCCTCTCTCTTTTGATCCCCCTCTCTCTCTCTATCTTTCTTTCTTCCCTTCTCTCCTCTGCCCTCGCTCAGCTGATGTTTTGTGCCTGAGAGCAGCTGTACTCTGTGTCCGGACTCCTGACTTTTGACAGATGGAGCCGAGACGAGCGATGGAGTGCTCTCAGCAAGAAGAGATAAAAGCATGGACGACTTTGTCCAAGATAGTCCGAGGATGAATTCCTCAGATGAAAGCAGCAGAGGGTACTTCTCTGCAGAATTGGCCATCACAAAATCTCTTTCTGCATTTCTGCCTTCTGTAGATTTGCTTCACTTGCCAGCCAAAAATACAATGATTATCTATTGAGTGGCTGGTGAAATTTGAACATTCACTAAGCCATTTGGCTGGTGGACTAAAAAGTTCATTTTAAACCCTGTGGACTGCTGTTTTAAAGCCAGGAGTTTACATTTTATTTTTTAAGATTTTTTGGGGCATTTCAGCCTGTAATGGAAAGGACAGCCAGATATGAAAGAGGAGAGAGAGGGGAAAGACATGCAGGAAAATCGAGGTCGGACTCGAACCTTGGACTCTCTGCGTCGAGGCATACACCTCCACCAACCGAGCTAACCCGGCCACGCCGTCTTGTTATTTTTTAGCCAGAAGTGACCATATATCGGAAAGAAAAAAAAGGCTGACCTGAAGCTAAAGAGGGAAAGTCGCTGATTTTCAAGTACAAAGAGCTGGTTGAAAATCAGCAAACTTGTTTTTCTTAAGTTACCAGCTAACTCTAGCACTAGCTAGCTAGAATGCTGCACAAGATATTTAAAGGCGAAAGTGTTCCAATTAACTTTGAGGAAGTGAAAACGCACAGTGAAAAGGGTCAAAGTTTAGGACAAAAACACGGACACCCAAAACAAGTTGAGGTCTGTTTTAATACCCACAGTGTTAGCATGGTTAGCATTGCTAAGCCTCTGTCCTGACTGACCGGTCCTAAAGCATTCCCTGCTTTATCGTCTATCTTAAAATAAATGGGACCATAATATACTAAATGAACATCATGCTGTATTGAAGACTTGAAACTAGTGCAGTGTTTCCTCTATGTTGATTTTGTAGTGGCGGCCCACCATGGTATCAGAAATAGGGCAGACACAATGTAGTCACGGTTGCCTTTTAAATGATCCTGCCGACATAATGCACCCCCCCGTTGGCTGCCACTCACATTGCAATTTAAAAAACAACTAGAACTATTCAGGTTATTGGGCCCGTCCAGTTTAACTCCACATACTATTGTATGTAGTTTATTGTCAAAACGTTCGCTTTCTTGGGTTGTTGTTTGGACAGACCTGCCCCCACTGCTAAAAACAAATCGTAAATGAGAAACTTTAGCGATTAAGGCCATAAACTCATTATGAAAATGTTTTTGAGGTAATGAGGTAATAAATCAAGTGAGAAGTAGGCTCATTTTGTCATAGACTTCTATAGAAACAGACTTGTCTGTGGAGCCCCTGCTGGAAGTTAGATAGAACACAGCTTTAAAGCTATAGTGCGTAGTTTCTGCTGCCCCCATGAGGAATTCTAAATAATGCGCGTCCACCTCCCCCCTCCCCTCTCCGACATGCAGTTGCTAGTAGCCAAGGAGGACACGGAGGGTTAAAACAACATGATGGACTCTTCAGAAGAAGTCATTATCTTCACTCGAGTTTCTGCGCGCAAAAATCGCCGGACACCATGATCTTCTGAACATAGATATACTGAGAAATCCAGAGAGAGTTGTGTGGAGCTGATAGTCTTAATTAGCTTTGTAGCAACTCATTTGGCAACGGCTTGAATGTAACGGACGTTCATGAATAACAAAAAAGTGACGCGCTAAAGCTTTAAGGAGCTTCAGCTTTGGCTTCACTTTTCAGACCAGGTCGCCGTTTGCCGCTTGCTTTGTCTTCTCCTTCGTCGAGTCATTCCCTCTGAGCACAGACCCTGTGTAACTTTTATCCCGTACCCGTCTTTCCCTCGGATTTCATTCTCCCTGCCCTTTCATTTTCTCCTCTCCTCATGGCACATCATTCCTGATATATCCTCCCTCTCTCCCCCCTTCCCCTCCATCGCTCACTTTCTCGACCCGATGGCATCTAATTCCCCGGCGATATTGTCCCTGTATATCAAGTTTCATGGGCTTATTGCTCAGGCCTACACACAAGTTTCTCCCCTCTCCTCTTTTAACCCCCAACTCCTCCATCATTTCATCACCCGATCCCTCTGTCCCCTCCTTTTTGTTTCTCTCTCTCTCTCCCAGAACATCTAGAGCCCAAAAACATGTATTTTTTTCTCTCTTCAATGCAATTCCTCCCTCACTCCCTTGCTCTTTGCTTTCTTCTACTGTAAGAATGATTAGCTCAGCATATGTCCCCTTCTCCTTTTCACACTGTCCCATCTTTTTATCCCTTGCTTTTTCACCTCTGGTGTGATATCTAGTTTTACGCTGTACCGAGAATCACTGACTCACTTGACTTCTTCTCAATTCCCCTTCTCTCTTACCATTTCTCATTTCTTTATTTCTTTCCATTCCAACTCTTTGTGTCGTGTATGTCGCCCTATTTAATGAAGAGGTGTCCTTTTCTGACAACATGTATCTCATATCTTCCTGCGTCTTTCCGCTACTCTTTTCTTTGGCGCCTAAAACTGGACTGCATCCTCAATTACGTTTCTGTCAAAGTCTGCGGTGGAAGGAGGTCGTTGTGGATGGACAAACACATGGTCAAACAAATACAGTCGACTGCTGTTCGTGTCCCATGAAAAATTGCAAAATGTCCAATCCAAAAATCAACTTCTTTTAACTTACGTATGTAACAAAAAGTACTTTTGTTTTTTTCCTCGTCCGTCTTCTCTTCGGTTTCCTCTTCCTGAGATTTTGAATACACTCATCATTTTTTTCTGTCCTCGGTGCAGAGACAAACAGAGTGGAGGGTAGACTTGAATCTAGGGCTGCAACTAACGATTATTTTAATAATCAATTAATCTGTCGATGAATCGGATAAAAAAAAAAAGCATTCATTTACATCAACTCAATACCTACTTGTTGTTTTAGTTAATAGTTGTGTAAAGGTAAGTAACCCAAATAGCAGATACAGACAGACAGACAGACAGACACACACACACACACACACACACACACACACTTATTCATTAAATTATTACCATCATTGTAGTAAGTGCAAGTTAAGTTCATTTATACACCACACACTAATATATTTGTCAACAATAATTGATATGGGACAAAGCACATAATGTATACATGACAACAGATTGAAAAATTAATGGGCCAAAAAAGGCGAGTGAATAAAACCATGTCTTTAGTCTTGCAAACTATACCACCCCTGCTCTATTACTGTTATTACCGAGCTAACGTTAGCTTGTCATGCTAGTCAGCTGGATAACGAGTAAACAGCAGCACCAGAAGAGCTACTGGAGGGACGGTACGTTCCTCCCTTCAGACAGGAACAGAAGTAGGATAGTGTAGTGACTTTACCCTGCTGTTGAACTCCCGTCCTCCTCATCAAGGACTCCAACATGTTTACGTTTTAGGTGCTGACTCATCACCGTGGTGCGCCCGTGTCATGCCGTGTCGCTTTTGCTTATCTTGCAATTAACACGTTTCTGATTTATTTAGTGTGAAATGCTCCCACACCTTGGATGACTTGGGTCGTACTGATTTCTCTGCCTCCGCCGAGTGTTTCAGAACAACGTTACGTCTCTCTCCGGTCTCTCTCCGTATTTCCTCTACCCCCGCTCTGCTCTTTTTTCTTTTCTTTCGCTCCGCGCTGCTCCGCTCCGCTCTGCGCTCAACTCAATTTTTTTTTATCTCTGCGACTAGGTGGCGTAATAGTTGCGCGACACAACGAATCGATAATTCAATTTGTTGCCAACTTTTTTAGTAATCGAATTTTATCGATTTTATCGATTTGTTGTTGCAGCCCTACTTGAATACATCAGAAAATCTGTCTGTCAAATTTGGATTTTGGTGACTGTAATAACCCCTCCGTACCAGGAAACCTACTTTATTATATATTTCTCTGTCATTGTTTTGTCCATTTTTCATGGTGATTTATGTCTTTTGGAGGGAGCTGGCAGCAGTGTGTGTGTGTGTGTGTGTGTTTTTGTGTGTGCGTGTGTGTGTGTGTGTTTGTTTAGTCACACAACATACACAGATTCAGAAGAATACAAAAATCAGACGTAGGTGCACAGAGACATTTACAAAACCGACGTTTCCATTGACCTCATTAGGCCTGGCCTATGAGTCAGTAATGGTTGTAGTGTGTGTGTGTGTGTGTGTGTGTTTGTTTGTTTAGTCACACAACAAAAACAGATTCAGAAGAATATAAAAATCAGACGTAGGTGCACAGAGACATTTACAAAACCGACGTTTCCATTGACATCATTAGGCCTGGCCTCTGAGTCAATAATAGCTATAGTGTGTGTGTGTGTGTGTGTGTGTGTGTGTGTGTGTGTGTGTGTGTGTGTGTGTGTGTGTGTGTGTGTGTGTGTCTGTTGCCACATCAGCGTCCTTCCCTGCAGCACTGCAGCGGGCACAGTGTCTGCGTGGGAGCGGAAGGCTTCCGTGTGCACGGATTAGTTGTATATAATCAAAGTTGATGGGGTATAATGATCGTTTACATGTTAAATGATAAAGCTACTGC
The DNA here is from genome assembly GCF_004354835.1 of Perca flavescens. Classification (NCBI taxonomy): domain Eukaryota; kingdom Metazoa; phylum Chordata; class Actinopteri; order Perciformes; family Percidae; genus Perca; species Perca flavescens. The sequence goes on from NC_041334.1 coordinate 3,273,330, forward strand.
CCTCAGAGCCTGGGTTTCCTGCTGTAAACGATAACAGATTAAGCACTAATGACCCAATAATATCAAATTCTTTCATGTTCTGATATTCAATAATAGGAATAAAGATGCCGCATCTTCAGACTGAGAAGCCATTTGCCTTGTAGATATGAAATGTTTGATAAAGTCTGTGTGTGTGTGTGAGGGAGTGAGTGGATTTGTGCATCACAGGGATGTCTCAATAATTTCAATGATTATAAGTTAATGCAGTTTGACACTGATTGCCACACATTAGCTGCCGTTATCAGCCGTCTCTGGTTGCTGTCTCCTGGAAACAGAGACGCTGTTTGGAGGCAGCATCAGCGGCCGCAGGCTGTGTGAAGAAACAGGTGGCTGAAGGCGAGCGCACTAACCACAACTAGAACTGGGAAATGACATCTAACGATTATTTTCATTGTCGATTCATCTTTGGATTATTTGATCCATCGATGGATTCATTGTTTGTTTATCGGTGTTTTAAGCCCCCAACGTCTCCTCCCAGGTTGGTTGGTTATGGTTAGGGGTTAGGGTTAGGTGCCTTGAAGTCAACGGTCGCAGCGCTGCCTGGAAGGAGACATTGGGGCTTAAAACACCATCGATTGACCAATTATTTGGTCTCTAAAATGTCAGAAAATGGTGAAAAATGTGGATCAGTGTGTTTCCAAAGCCCAAGGTGACGTCCTCAAATGTCTTGTTTTGTCCACAACTCAAAGATATTCAGTTTACTGTCACAGAGGAGAGAGGAAACTTGAACAAATTCAAATTTAGTAAGCTGGACTCAACTAGTTGATTAATCGATTAACCCTCCTGTTGTCCTCGGTTCAAATTTGACCCATTTTCAAAGTTTCTATATCAGACATTTTGGGTTTCTTTCAACCTAATTTCTCCAAAAAAACAACAACAACACAGATAGTTCCATTCAACGCTCTTCGCAAGTGAAATTGTGGGTGTTTAATTACATTTTATAGCATTTGAAAAAAACAAACAATTGAAATGGTTTTAAAACAGTATCCTGACTTCAACATAAGTTCCCCTGATGTTAACTCTAGCCTAGAAATCTAGACACACCCTGGCGGCAGCAAAATTATTTTGCAGCCAGGGGGGTCTAGCAACTCTCTGTTGACTTGCGAGCTGGAAAAACCAAACTCTGGTCAGGCCAATCACATCGTGTATAGAGTTGGTGGGCGGGGCTTATGGCTGCTGCTGCTGGGAACAGCGGTCTTCTGGAAGACTTGGAGTTAAGATTTTCCTTGAGAAAAGAACAAAGAATGGCACTTAAGTCATTCTTAAAAAAAGAAGATGCATTACAGCATAAGTTTAATCTATCAACTAGCATTGCTCTGCCTGGTTGTAGCGCAGAGAGAATTTGAAAGACAACCGTTTATCCCGTTATTTAATGATGGGCATTGATCGTCCCGAGGTCCGCTGCACATAATCCCCCCCTGAGCTTCCTTTTCCGATATTTATGAGGCAATATGTGCTCCAGTAACAAAGGCGAAAAAGACAACAAAATAAAGCAAAATGTAACGAGAATTTAGGGGCCCTATCTTGCACTCAGCGCAATTGCCTTTCTACACCGACGCATGTATCATTCCTATTTTGCACCCGACGCACAGCAGACTTTTCCCTCCACAGACTCACGTCGGTAAATTAGGGAATGTATTTGCGCTAAAGTTTTCTGGGAGTTTGTTCCAGATATGTGGAGCATAAAAATTGATAGGAGGCGTGTTCAGGCGCAAACGTTCCCTGGTGCTATTTTGCAGTTTCAGAAAATAATTCCGCCACAGACCAGGAGAAACCTGGTCTAAAGTCAGTGGTGCTAGTCTAAAGTCAGTGTTATTCAGATGCTATTTTAGGGGCGCATGCTTGGCCATAATGTAGCGTGTGCACAACGCTCATACACTTTGCTTGTCTCATCTACACGGACGCTGCAGTTCCCATTTTTGCAAACCATACATAATTACAAGGAAAAAAATATTACTGAAAATGCGCTTCAGGTGTTTGGATAGATCAGGAGGAACTTTACAGTCCTCAAAAAGTCGCAGTCACTAGAGCTGTAATCTCCCGAGCCAGACAAGTACATTTTGATTGACAGCTTTTTAAAAGCCTGAACGTGCGCACGCACACAGCTCTTTTGCCTTTTGTCAAGAATGAGTCATTTCACGTTATGCACATGGTCAAAAGTTTTCCACACTTCAGACTTTGCTTTCTTTGCCGGTGCAACCAAAATGTAATCGCCAGAGGCTCAGGCCAGCGTCCGTTTCACCTCCTCAGTATCCAGAAACCCTAGACATATATAAAATGGACCAACAGAGTCTCTGGACGGAGACCAGTGAAGGATATTAGAAGAACTTTTCCGGTGAGCGCTAGCGTTACTGAGCAGCCTCCAACTGAGAGAGACAACGTAGATGTGACGTGAGCAACCTGTCTGAAAGTTGTAAGTCTCCTGGTAGCTGTGACAAGAGAAATCTGAATCATTCCCCATCTTACAGACTGAGAGTGTAGGTATATGTAAGGAGATAACATAGACACAGGCTAATTATTGCTAACTAACATGCTAGTTAACATTAGTAATTAAACTTAAACGGCTAATGTAAGTCCAAACTGCCTGTGAGCTTCTCCTGTACTATACGGTAATTCCTCTACTGTGCGACAGTAAGTCTTGTGGTTATGACACAATCATTAGCCTATTTTTACAAAAGCGTCTGCTACGGAGCCATAACGTGAGATACAAGGTAATGAAGCCTTTTATACATTGTCGTGTTTCTTTAGAAATAAACAAGGGACAAATAGAGTCTTTAAACTCTTCAGATGTAAAGCTATTCGCTGTCAAAGTGGCGCCAAAATGAATGGCAGTCAATGGGATGCTAATGGGGGATGATGGCTTGGTAGCATCAAAATGGCGCCATAGGAGATACGCGTTCCGGGGAGAGGCTGACCCCCCTTGATCGAAACGCATCACCTGACCGTTCATTTACCGCGCAAACCGGAGCTCCGGCCCGGCCCGAGCCTGGCCCAAGCCTGTGTAAAATAATAGAAATTAAGACATAGGTCTTTAAAGAACTCTAACGAAGTTCATGGTAGCTGCTGGCCGCCACATCGGCATGCACTGCCGTCACCATGGCCGTCACGTGCTAGCTTATCATACTCGGAAAAGACAACAGTAAACAAATATCAACTTTATTTATGGAGGCGTGTGTTTCCGAGTTGAAGACAGGTTGAGTGCAGGCAGAGGTCTGTGCTCTGCTGAGTGCTTTCCAGCCTGAAGGCAAACAATGATGCCTGTGTGCATGAGAGATCCTTTCAGTTTTCCATTACGGTGTAAAAAAAATAAAAAAGAGGAGAACGTGAGTTTTCTTTCAAATACTGTAAACATCTTGGGACGGTCACTTCTTCCTGAGCTGATTTCCACATCAACACAGACACATATGTACATGTACATGTACATGGATAATTTTAGAGTCTGCAGCTCTGTGTGTGTGTGTGTGTGTGTGTGTGTGTGTGTGTGTGTGTGTGTGTGTGTGTGTGTGTGTGTGTGCGTGCGTGTGTGTGTGTGCTGTTTTTTTTGCAAAGCTGTTGTGAATTAGTGAAAGTGGATGGGCAGATATAGAAATAACATCTGTCTCTTGCCGCTAATTATATGAAGCACAGAGCAGAAAGTAGACTACTTGGATGTTACGAGGTCAATAAATGATTCACTGTTGGTTAAACCACATATACAGACGCTTTAACCACTACTCTTACCCACTCTAGATATTCCGATACCAGCCCACAGAAACACAAACACTGTGTCACTAGGATTTAGAAAAACAGGGATGCACATTATTCAAACACCACGGAGAGAGGACGTGTGAATGAGCAAGGAGAATTAAGGTAGCTTTATTCCTTCTTATATACCTTGGGTAGCTGACTGGGTAGCGAGGAAGCAAGCTAACATTAGCCAGCAGCTAAAACCACAACATCAAAATATATTTCACATTTTAGCAGCTGTCCAAATGTCCTAGCCTGGTCCTACCAGACTCTCTGTCTGGCTACTCTCCATTGACCAGTGTTACCTTCCTTGAAGGCGGCTACTCTGTTGAAGTTTAAAACTATTGGATCTGCCCAGAGCCACTCTGGATCTGCCATAACCAATCGCTATTGTTTGGTTGTGACGTCGGTGTAGCATCGCTAGCGTTAGCCTTAGCCAACTCCTTCACGACTAACGGAGCAAGCTGGAAAATCAAACCGTTCCCGAACTCTGTGGGGAGGAGGGCCACAACATCACGGTCACCAACACAACTCAGCAAAGACTGTTCTTGCTCGGGTTTTAACTTCTGGATATTCGCCGGCGTTGCCACAACGGACCGAATGGCTTCGCTCTCAATTTTTCCCGCCGCCATTACGGAACTACAACTCAAACTAGCGCACAACCTCAATGTCATTGTTCTCAGCCACTCCCTCTGTTCGCTGATTGGACCGGTAAAGCTTTGGCCGAATATACCGCAAACCCAGATGATGTACTGAAGGAAAATGAAAATTGAGCGGAAGTATGTAGGAGGGCGGAGCCAGGCTACAAATGGATAGGGATTTTAGAAATTTGACCAGCCACTAAATAGATGACCATTGTTTTTTTGGCTGGTGAGTGAAGCAAATCTACCAACCACTTGCATATTTTACCAACATTTGGCTAGTAGATGGCGCTAATTTTGGACCCTGCATGTCAGTGTCCCCTCTCAGATGTCTTTCAGCACTGATTGATGAAAACAGCCTGAAGTGAAAGACGGAAGATGTAAAATGTTCCTGAATGTAGCTCATATGTGAATGCTGAAAGTCAGAAGCTACACCTGAAAAGGGTTATCCCAGTAATTTACAACAAACTATGTGTGAAAGAAGCTTAAGTTAAGTTGATATTTATATATGCCATTCCCAAATATGGCCACGCTGACGCTCACATCTAGAACATCAGAACAGTGCCCAGGCTTCAGCTGATGACCACTGAGTAGCTCTACTGGAGCAGATGATGGAGAATTACTTTCAATTTCCTGCCCTGGTGTTCAGCAAAATGTAACCCGTGACCTTCTGGTCATATGCTCACTTCTCTCACCTTGTGGCCCGGGCCAAAGCTATATTCTGTCGAAACAGATTAAGGCAGACACACTTGTCCCCACGATGCCAATGTCATTTCACAGTAATACCAAGAGTTTATTTACAGCGATGTCAATGGCAGCAGTATGTGACAGCTATTAGTCCAGTGTGATGCCCAGACATGCAACAGTTAGACTTAGACTTTTTATGTCCCCGAGAGGCAATTTTTTGTACAGTGCAGGCATATTGACACATAATCCACAGCACAAACATTAAACCAGACATCTACAGCACTATTTATCTAATATGTAACATACACACATCAATAAATAGAATACAGTAAAAAGGAGTATGTTGCACTTCCCTGAAAGGCATACATAAATGAAACTACTGCACAGTACTTCACATATATTCCTCCTCCAGTCATACCCCTCCCCACATCTTATTTAATTGGATTATTGCCATGGGAATGAATGAGTTTTTTGCTCGGTTGGTTTTGATGTTAGTTGGCTTATTACTGTGATGATGATAACGGCTTAATTTACCAAGACCCAGTGTTGTAGTACTCAAGATCGGTCTTGGTCTGAAGACCGGTGTTGATACCAATTTTTGAAGGTCTCGTCCGCAACTGCAGGGATTTCACTGAACCGCCTGTGCATTGTCTGATTTATGCGTTAACATCATCACTGTAATTGGATGTAAAACTTCCTGCTTCAAATGCAACCAATAACTTAACTAATTTCTAATTTGAAATGTGTTAACTGTTAATTATTTCTTTCCCCCCAGCCCTTTAAAGGTCCCATGGCATGAAAATTTCACTTTATGAGGTTTTTTTAACATTAATATGAGTTCCCCCAGCCTGCCTATGGTCTCCCAGTGGCTAGAAATGGTGATAGGTGTAAACCGAGCCCTGGGTATCCTGCTCTGCCTTTGAGAAAATGAAAGCTCAGATGGTCCAATCAGGAATCTTCTCCTTATGAGGTTACCTCCCCTTTCTCTGCTTTGCTCGCCCAGAGAATTTGGCCCGCCCATGAGAGATAGAGACATCATGGCTTTCAAAGTTGGTCAAGACCACACCCCCACCATCCACCTTGCCCCCCCTCTCTCCTCCTCAATAGCTACAGACACAGAAATGGCACATCCTAAGGAAAGCTCATTGTGGGACTGGCTCTAGTGGCTGTAATTCTACACCAAAGCTGAATTTCGGGAAAGAGACTTCAGATACAGTATTAGGGGACCACTAAGGTCTATATAAAAGAGACTTCAGATACAGTATTAGGGGACCACTAAGGTCTATATAAAAGAGACTTCAGATACAGTATTAGGGGACCACTAAGGCCTATATAAAAGAGACTTCAGATACAGTATTAGGGGACCACTAAGGTCTATATAAAAGAGACTTCAGATACAGTATTAGGGGACCACTAAGGTCTATATAAAAGAGACTTCAGATACAGTATTAGGGGACCACTAAGGTCTATATAAAAGAGACTTCAGATACAGTATTAGGGGACCACTAAGGCCTATATAAAAGAGACTTCAGATACAGTATTAGGGGACCACTAAGGTCTATATAAAAGAGACTTCAGATACAGTATTAGGGGACCACTAAGGCCTATATAAAAGAGACTTCAGATACAGTATTAGGGGACCACTAAGGTCTATATAAAAGAGACTTCAGATACAGTATTAGGGGACCACTAAGGTCTATATAAAAGAGACTTCAGATACAGTATTAGGGGACCACTAAGGTCTATATAAAAGAGACTTCAGATACAGTATTAGGGGACCACTAAGGTCTATATAAAAGAGACTTCAGATACAGTATTAGGGGACCACTAAGGTCTATATAAAAGAAACTTCAGATACAGTATTAGGGGAACCACTAAGGTCTATATAAAAGAGACTTCAGATACAGTATTAGGGGACCACTAAGGTCTATATAAAAGAGACTTCAGATACAGTATTAGGGGACCACTAAGGTCTATATAAAAGAGACTTCAGATACAGTATTAGGGAACCACTGAGGTCTTCATAAAAGCATCCAAAGAGCACCATGTCATGGGACCTTTAACATGCACTCCCAAGAAAGGGAATGCGGGAGACAGGAGAAAAAGCTCTGACTGTCTGGCACTGGTCTGGTCTTGGTCTTGACTTGGTCTCAATACACTGGTCTTGACTTGGTCTCGGTTTTAGGTGGCCTTGACTACAACACTGACCTGTCCTGTTCGCATTTCAAAGTTTTTTTCTAATCTTTACTAGTCGTTTTGGTGCCTAAACTTAACTGTCGTCACCGCAGTACAGTCACCTTTTTGTCAGCTAAACTCAAAGGCAATGACCACTGAAACCACTGTCACCTCACGGTACTCTGTAGCCGGTTCACAGTCACCTTTTCGCTAAATTTAACTGTAAAAAAAACCATGAATTTAACTGTCATGTGACCGGTTGTCTCGAGACTGACTGGTGTTCTGTCCTGAAACAACCTGCAGATTACAGTCCACACCATTAGGTGATGAGGCGCTGGTTTCCATTACAGTAGTCAGGGTTTCCCCCATGAAGTTGTTTAGCCCGGTGTCAGGTGTCTTTTCTTTTTTTTTTTGACGAGGGCCCGTCTGGGGCCAGTCACAGACTAATGGCAGAATTAATGTAGAGTCCAATAGTTTCTGTGACAACGTAAATCATGGACGGAATGGCAAAATTGATTTAAAAAAGCTAGTCGAATCATCTATGTGTGTGTATGAACGGGTTGGGAGGGGCACAACACTAGTCAGCTCATGTCGAGCGCAATAAACTCTGCAATTTTGTCCGTGATTTCTCTTTTCCTTTTCTCGGACAATGGCGGTCTGAAATCTATCTTTCTTTGAGTTAGTTTTGGCGCAGCTCCGGTACTACTACTACTACTACTACTACTACTACTAGATGAACTGCCGTCGTCAGTCTGATACTGTGGGTGGATCTAGAAAAAAGTCGAACATATTCCCAACATATGATATTGCTATTCGTAAATTAAAAGCGCCATTATATATGAAAATGTGAACCGTCTTTATTGGTAATAAACTTACCCGTTTTAAGTGGAAAGCCATGTTTGTTTTTGACGAGTGGTGATTTTCTTTTTCCAGACATTGTTAAGTAACGTTAATCCCTGCCGCCAAGATGCTCCTCGTCTGTCACGGATCAGGGAAAGTGAAATTTAAATCTGTCACAGGGGTGGTGGTTGGATTTACACACACACACGTAAAAAAATATTTATTGAACGCTTCTTTCTTTTCACGTTTTTTTTTTACAGCACTATCATAATTAAAGGCTGTATATAACTTAATATAACCGTACCCCCATATTGCCAAAATGGTATGATCCTCGTTTCATAATAACACCCGCGAAGATTCGACTGTGAGATTGGTGGTCGAATCAGGCTACGCATATCAATGCATCGAATCTTCGACTATTTGGGGTCTCCCCTACAGATTTCATAAGACTAGATTAAGTCAGTGCTAAAAGCTAACTGGATATCTGAAAATATGACTATGTCTGAGTTTCCAATCAAGCCGCCCCATTGTAACTATTTAAAAAAAAAAAAAAAAAAGTCTTAAAAATATATTCAACATTTTTTTCTCCCAGTGACTTAGGCCTGGTGGGGGGCAACTCAGGCCTGGTGGGCCACCAGCCTAGCAATACACAGGGGGAAACCCTTAGCCTGGGAAAACCCTGACGAACTTCCGGCAAATTTGAGATTTGCTCAGCAAGTCCGTCTGGAACATGAAGCCCGTTCAAGCCCATTTCCAATTTTTCCAAATTGAGGCACCAATCACAACCGTTGAGGCGGGCTTTACATGATGACGATAGCGCAGCGATGACGAGCAGCTTTTTGTTGACATTCAACATGACGGCCACCCACCGAAGCGCAGCAGCCCCGTTGATGCTGCCGTCACCCGGATCGTTGCTCTGATTGGTTGAGGGACTATCCAATGCGCCCAGAGGCATTTGAGCGGCGTCCGTTGGTGACGCCCATTTGGAAATGGGCTGCGAGTTAACCTTCCCCAGACCCACTCTCGGTTACAGCAGCTGGTAGTGCTATTAGAAATCCTGGCTGTTGCATTACAGAGCAGATGTAAATAGAAAGGTGTCCATGCAGGGAAGGCTCATTGTGAAACCTCAGTATTGGTCACTAAGTGTTTATTGAACGGTGGGTGTCTGAAAGGCACACAATTGTTATTCTCTTCGACTTCAGCACAACTGACTCTTATCGCCAATTTAGAGAAGTTCCAAAGCACTGATAACTGTCCTTAAACTACCACTAGACTTCATTTCCTGAAGACTATGAATGGCTTGATTAAACACTGTTTCCTATCAGCCATTACTTCGATTAAACTTCCATCACGAGCGCGATAGGGACTTCTGGTCTAAGATGAATGGGAGTAGGTGTGTGTGTGTGAGCTCTGCCTCCAGCTTCATCCAGCCAAACCTTTATCGTTGAAGAGATAATTGGAATGATACGCTGACATTTAAAGCTGAAAATGTCCCTCTGTTAATGGACATCGATGGTGTGCTTAGTTACAGCATAGAGCGGAGGTTCTTAAACTTTTTTTTCCATAATGTACCACCTTTTGAAATGGGTTCAACTGTGGCAGGGTGAGCAGAGAATGATGCCGAATCTCAAACGCAACCCAACACCAAACCCATTGCTTCTCTAAGCTTTAAGTAACAGTTTTCACAAGATCATTGCCGAATGACAAATAAGAACCTTGTGGGTTCTTTCAGTTCAGGCTGTTGTCGTGAACCATTCGTACCCTGGAAATCCAGTTCTCCGAGAGCACAATTTGAATTTGCTCAGCGAGTCGCTCTGGCATTGAGTACTATACGATACTAATTAGGTACTGTTATTCATATGCTTTCTGTATGTTTATTAATGTCAGCACCACATTGAGGCTACATTAACATCGCTACGTTTTGGCTTTTAAGCAGCGTTTTGAAAGCAATCTCCGTGCACCAAGTGTTTTTAGCTCCAGTAGAAGAATTCATATCCGTTTAAACTAACACGCCGAAACCAAAATATCTCATCAACATCATGGTATACTGGGCATTAACAGGAGGCAGCATTTCAATAGTTTCAACCACCATCTTTTTTTCTAATTTTAGAATCTAATTTTTGGTGCCAAAACTTAACTGTCGAAGCTAGGGCTGTGTATTGGCAAGAATGGGTCACGATTCAATGTATTGCAATATATTTCGATACTGTGCGTAAGGCGATATATTGGGATTTTTTTTTTAAGTATAATTTTAGAAAAACCAATATTTAAAAAAAGACACGATGAAGTCAAAGAAGTTTACTTTAGGGAAACAATTCAGTACACAGAAAATCAAACTGCCAGTTTGGGATTGTGGTTCCCAGGTTCTTATATGCTGGGAACATGCTAAAGTAGGCCAAAGTTCAGCCATAGCTACGTTGTTAGCTTCTAGCAAAAAGTCAGGCACTGCTAGGTACTATTAGGCACTGTTTGGCACTGTTTGGCACTGTTAGGCACTGTTAGGCAAGGACACTAGTGGTGCGTCTCAGCATAGCCATCTAGCGGTACGGGGTTTAAACACAACATAAACCGGAACCACTGTCTTACATGAATATTTTTTAATGTAAAAAAATATATCGATATTGCCTTTTTGAAAATCGATACAGTATTGCAAAATAAAATATCGCGATACTCAAGTGTATTGATTTTTTTCTTACACCCCTAGTCGCAATACGGTCACTTTTTGCCGTCTAAACTTAACTGTTACGGTTGCCGAAAAAACATCACCATGCTCTGTAGAATTGCTCTCCCGTGTTCTTTGACCAACTCTTGTACCCCCTGAGCATGCATGCTGCTTTTCAGCAGCCTTCTGATTCAAATTCATAACTCACATCCTCTCCTGGGAGCAGCCCAGTACCAACCACCCTAACTATACGGTTACTGAGTCATCTCTTCTGGAGCAGTTGGGGGTAAGTGTTTTTCCCCGTTTAGCCTATTAATAGCAGGGAGCAGATCTCCAGGCTTGCCATTACATCCCGCGGTCCGCGTCCCATCTGTACAGTGCAGTTTATCTCCGCTGTATGTGGGTTGGTGTGTGCCGTCTGTGCTGTTGCAATCACTTCTGTCTAGTTCAGGGGGGGGGCGGCCTAGTTCTGCTTGATGCGCTGCTGATGTTACAACACTCTTTTTTTTCTTTTTCAGAATTCGATCACTTGTCAACTATTAAATGAATCGGCAACTAGTTTGATAATCGATTTGAATTATCTCTGATGTCAGCTTGTTAAAACGGGAATATTGTTCTAGTTTCTTCACTCCTCCGTGACAGTAAACTGAATATCTTTGAGTTGGGGACATTCGAGGACGTCATCATGGGCTTTTTTGGGAAAAACTCATTGGCAATTTCAATGTAGTCTTTTTCATATTCAACCCCCTACCTCTTTATTTAGCGCTTCTGTCTCCCATTACATCTTAAGCTCAGCTGACAGTAAATCTACCTAACATCACACGCATGAACACAGGCATACAATAACTGCGCACATAAATGAACACGTGCACAGAAGCTCTCCCGTCACAATCTTTGGTTTTCAGTCTCCTCTCTCCTCTCTCTCTCTCTCTCTCTCTCTCTCTCTCTCTCTCTCTCTTTCTCTCTTGCTCCGTTCCCTCCCATATTTTTTTTCCTCCTCGTCACGCTTACGAAACCTCACGAATTGGCCGTGGAGCAGCAGCGGCATGGGGCAAATCTCTCCGTCTCACACACACACACACACTCTCACTCTCTCACACACACACACACACACACACACACTCTGACACAGACACACACACACACACACACACACAATCCATCTGCTGCGGTGCTGAGTGAACTCGAGACTTTGCCTGCATGAGCCTGTGGGCATTGTGGGGATGTTAAAATGACAGGCTTCATGCCTTAATTAGGATAAGATCTGTTGGCGGGGCATGATGACACACACACACACACTAGCCACCAATATGCACGTGATTGCAGTTCAAACTATCATTCACATAGTAGTCTATATCCAAGGCGTTCCACTTCCGGGATTGCTCGGTTGCCGCCGGAAATGCCGCCCCGATCTCAGGCCCACACACAGACATGCACGAGCCGCCGCTTCTTCAGCTCCGGTCTCTTTTCTTTGCCTTTTTTTTTTTAGCGGGGCGGGTGGTCGCGAGTACCCTCTACTTTTGCTGAGTTTTCCGCCTCCATTCTCCAGCAGACTTGCAGAGGGTAGAGTACACGCAGCGGGGCAAGGAGGCATTTCATTGGTTCTTTCCAAGCGGACCGCGAGGCTCTGATTGGGGAGAGGGGCGTTTTTACCGGATTATAGCAGCTACAAATGACGGATCTTTTTGCTCTTCTTTTTTCAGAGCCCATAAGTTATTTATGTTTGTCGGGGTGTAAAGACCATTTAAAAAAAAATATATATAAGAAAGTGTATGTTGGAAATAGTTTCCAACTCTGCCTTTAAATAAAAATACAGATTTAAATCATATTTTGTGGTCAGAACACTTCCATCATTATTCTCCCCTTATTATTTTGATAACTCGTGCTCGCTCCGAAGGTGTACCCCTCAAACTGGTTCTCTCTCACATGCACACAAACACACACAGCGTCACACACACACTCTCTCCCTCTCCGTTTCAGCGCAGCTCTGGCTCACACTCGAGGGATTTCCGTTCGTTCCCTTTCATATGCTTACAGTGGAAACACGCTAACTAAATACGCGTGTAATATGTTTCTTCGGAGGCCACATATTACAGCAGGCAGATATGATCTATAATACATGAGCACGGGTTCCGCAAAATGCAACGTAATATGCATCGGTCCCACTCTGTTTACAGTGAGACGGAAATCCATTAAGAGGCTTTGAGAGGACATTTTATTGAATATGTTTCTGCTATATTTTACTGCATCATGTCACATATTATCATGGTGGGGTTTCAAATTGTTGTTGCAATTCATGGCTGCACAGACGAAGCCTCACGCAGAGCACTAAAGTAAAGAAGATGCTCTCAGTGCAGATACTAGTCATTAAAGGAGACCTATTATGCTCTTCTGCGTTTCCTGTCATATCTATAATGTTACAATGTCGGATGTTCATATTCAATATTGTGCTTGTCGTCATCTGATTAGGGTGAACATGAGTATGATGGTGAAGTTAGCTTTGGTGTATGGAGAATGTCTCCACTACAGTAGTGGATAGAGACCCTGTGGACTAAAAGGAAGGCTTTTTAGTACAGTTCTGGTGGAATGAATGATATTTTATTGATGTGTCATGCATGCGCGTCAGTTTGTGGTGAAATGTGCTGCAGACAGAGGCGTATTCGGAAGTGCATTTTCAGAAGTGAAAAGGTAGAAAAGTGTAGAATGACTCACTAATTTAAAAAAAAAAATCTCTTTCGCGCAGGTCACGTTTTGAAAGACACTGTCCTGTAGCTCACTAACGTAAATGAATAATAATGTATACAAAAATGTGATGATGTCCGATAGGGGTGGGAGAAAAAAATCGATACAGCATAGTATCGCAATATTTTCCGTTGCAATATTGTATCGATACACAGATGCCAAGTATCAATCTATTATTATATATGTGTTGGTCAGTTTGTCTGCTTGATAATCCCATTTTGCAGCAATACAATTGAAGTGAGATTAACAAAGAGAAATGTATCTTTTTTAGATAAAACAGATATTTTCCTTTTGGGGACATAAATTGAAATTGGGAAAAATCTGAAGTTGGAAAAAAAACTAATACCATGCAATGTATCGCAGAATATCGCGATATGTTTAAAAACGCAATAATATCGTATCGTGGCATAAGTATCGTGATGATATCAGATCGTGAGGCCTCTGGTGATTCCCACCCCTAATGTCCGACACGTTTTATGAAGAAGAAAGTTTTCAGCAGACATAGACATATGACCCACTTTCACAGTATGAAGTGGTCACACTGGGTTGTGAACAGAGAAGCGTGTAGCCAGCGCAACAGCTGTGTGTGCCGGCCCTGTGGGGATAGAGATTTTTGTGGATTTATTGGCATCTGTCGTTAAGAATTATGTGTTATGAACCTTTTTTTTAACTAAACTGAGCTCAAGGTTTTCAAAAAAAGTGGTGGGTACAAAATGACTCGTGACGAAATCTGATAGGTAAGCGTACCCACCGTCCCCGCCGACATCGACGCCTATGGTGTCATGCCCGTTAAGTGGCCCATCCCACACGGATTTACACGACACCGATACAAAAGTAATTTCATCCACCGCATCCGGTCCAATATCCACACACAACATACTGTACTCTGCACAAAATAAAGAATGAAGAATAAGACATATTACAGCAGCCACAACCCAATAGTGTAACCCATACATTGTGCCAACTACAACTAAACATTGAATGCATAAAACTAATCTCCAGCCACAGAAAAATACATAAATAAGTAAATAAACAGGGAACTGGTTGTTGGAATTCAACATTTCCAAACATCCTGCTGCTGTTTGGAGCTGACAACATGCAAAGTTTGCCAAGTGTTGAATTTAATAGCAGGTGATGAGAATCATGTTCAAACAAGTTGGCTGATTTGTCCTTTTTTTTTGGGTCGAGTCACTTTGTTTTTGTGGCGTTTGTTGTCTTTGTGTTGTAGCTCGGGACATCTAACACTAAGTGCTGTAGGCACCTACTGCCACTTTGTGCTCTGGTTTTAAGCATGCGCCGCACAGCATCTTTTCTCTTGTACAGATATTCTTTTGTTATGTCTAGAAAAGTTCCTTCTTTAAATAATTCACAGCCTTTAAATTTGCGGCAAACGTCCTCCTTAGGTGTTTTATTAGTAGAACTCTGAAGCAGAAATTAAATATTGAAAGAAACTTCACGCGTCGCACCCTAAATTGAATTATCCTGTCAGGAAAGAAAATGGCTCGACCAAGTGGCACACGCATGCACACACACACACACACACACACACACACACTTATGCACAGGCCACAGGCTAAGTGGTGTGACCGACCTAACAGATGCGAGTCATTTGTCAGACTATTGACCGAATCCGCTGGATAAACTAAATGCCAATACCATCCGGACAGAGCAATGCTAATCCCTGTGTGTTCAGAGTGTGTGTGTGTGTGTGTGTGTGTGTCTCTCCTCTCTCTTCTTCTCTCCAGTGCTCTGTTTTGTGACAGTCTAGGAGAAGTAGAAAAGTGCAAAAATAATTTCTCACCACAAGGTGAACCAAACGTTTACATAGGACTGAAACTGTTGGCGTGCAGTCAGAAAAATACTCTTTTCTGAATCTGAATTTAGATACAGATACACTTTATTTAATTAAAATAATCAAAATCAGATCTTTCAGGGATTACAGATCTATATTACGTTCGACCGGCTAGAATTAAACTTAATCTGTAGCATGTGACGTACATATAGAGCATCAATATTGACTGGGTGGTCTTTTTATGCAATATAACCTTGATCTTTAAGCTGTAAAGCCTTTGATTCACCCACTGCCATCAGGTAATGCTCCTCTGATGAGGAGATATCTGCTACTGTCAATAGAAAATGCATCTCATCTTAAATCAGCTGCCGTTTGCAGTGTGTGAGCAGAGACCTTCATGCATTTCTGAATAATGAATTTTAGGACTACGGTCTTCAGCTGTTGTCATGGCATCATCAGCTCTGATTAGGCACTTTAAGTGTTTCCTGCTAATGTCCCATACTGAGAAAAGCTAGATGAAGTAGTTTTCTTTATTACATTTCCACGCAGAAATGTGTGTGCTTATCACATTTGCAGGGATTGTGTTTCCTTGTCTCTCTTTCTTTGTCTCTCAGTTTTAGGGTGACATTTTTTGTTGAGTTACAGTACGGTAAGTTCAGCCAGTGTCCCTGTTTCCAGTCTTTGTGTTAAGATAAGCTAACTGGCTGCTGACTGTATAGCTCTAGATGGAATTGACAGATTTGAGAGTTTGAGATTGATATTATCATCTCACTTTCTGCCAGAATGCCAAACGGACGTTACAGGCAACAGAAGCATCACTGTAACTGTATGTCATTCTGTGCTAATTTTTTTAATAATCAGTTCAGGCACCGTTTTAAAATGTATAGTTTTAGCACTGGTATCAGAAAAAAACCAAAGATACCCAATCCTATGATTACGGTCACATGATTAACCCGCCTAGCCTGGTTCCGCCCTCCTACGTACTTCCGCTCAATTTTGATTTTCCTTCAGTACATCGTCTGGGTTTTCGCCGGTCAAATCTTTACCGGTCCAATCAGAGAACAGAAGGAGTGGCTGAGAACGATGACATTGAGGTCGTGCGCTAGTTTGAGTTGTAGTTCCGTAATGGCGGTGGAGAAAGATGCGAGCGAAGCCATTCGGTCCGTTGTGGCAACGCTGGCGAATATCCAGAAGTTAAAGCCCGAGCAAGAACAATCTTTGCTGAGTTGTGTTGGTGACCGTGATGTTGTGGCCCTCCTCCCAACGGGAATCGGGAACAGTTTGATTTTCCAGCTCGCTCCGTTAGCGGTGAAGGAGTAGGCTAAGGCTAACGCTAGCGATGCTAAGCCGATGTCACGACCAAACGTTAGCGATTGGTTATGGCAGATCCAGAGTGGCTCTGGGCAGATCCAATAGTTTTAAACTTCAACAGAATACCCGCCTTCAAGGAAGTTAACACTTGTCAATGGAGAGAGGCCAGACTCTCTAGACTAACGACATGGACCAGAGTCTGGTAGGACCAGGCTAGTGTACCAGAGTCTGGTAGGACCAGGCTAATGGACCAGAGTCTGGTAGGACCAGGCTAGTGTACCAGAGTCTGGTAGGACCAGGCTAATGGACCAGAGTCTGGTCGGACCAGGCTAGTGTACCAGAGTCTGGTAGGACCAGGCTAATGGACCAGAGTCTGGTAGGACCAGGCTATAATCCGCCACCATGGGACTGTAAAAAGGAACGGTTGTATTTGTCGTTTTGGAAGTCTTTGACCTATAATGTTGTTTAGATATGAGGATGTGTTGCACCAGTCTGCTAGTTGCTATTTGGTCAACGAAAACCTGCTTTCATAAGAACCAGCAGTACATTTCAGTGTTTTCTCTAGCTTTCATAAAAACGATGTTCGGTGACATCTCTTCTCGTTGACGTTCGAAGTATTGTCAAACAAAACGGAGGCTAGCTCCCCCCTCCCTCCTCCTCATCCCGTCCCCTCCCCCTCCCTTTCCCTTCCGTGCTTCCTAAAACAGTCATGAACGCGCATTGTGGAAGTAGCCTACGTGCTAACGCTGCTGCGGTGATGGCTCAACCAACTCCTTCTTGTCGGTTATTGGCTGGAACAATGTTTGTTATGTTTGGTGGTGCAGGTTGGCTCAGTTTGTTTTTGGTGGCGTTTGTGGAGCCTGAGCTGTCTACAGAGACCGCGTTTTTTAACAGTGTGTTCAGGGGACAGGCAGCTAGCGGATCGGGAGGAGATATTTGCTGTATGTGAAAAAAAAATGTTGTAGTCTTAAAAAAACACATGACATCGCTTAGAGCACCTTTAAGAAAATGTTTTTCAATAAAAAATTTAAAAAAGTAGCAGTTTGACATAATTTTGGAGCATTTTTATCACCATATCTGTGTATAAAACATTTGAAAAGCTAAAGCAGATAATAAATAAATAACAATTAAAAGCTTAAAAGTCAAAGAAGTCTGCCGGGGACAGACTACAATAGTTAGATCTGAGGATAGCCTTTTAGTTATTTTGGTGCTCACATCGATTTTATTCGTCTTAAGTGCTGCCCAAAAACGGCTCGGTCGCTTACATTTGCATGTTTGAGTTCGGGTATTAAAGGTGTCCTGCCATACAAAACCGTTTTTACTTGCATTTTAAAAATATACAGGTCCATATGTGTTCGTGTTATGTTGTGAATGTGAAAATGAATTGTTACCTCCTCTTTCAGCTCTAGCCACTGAACAGAAATAAACGGAGAAATCAGGCCAATTACAAAAGCTGGTCAGTCTGACATCATGTTGCCTGAGCTCATTACTATTCATGAGCTCGCCCAGTTGGGCTGGGTTAAGGATACTGACAGCCAGGCTCTCATTGGCTAGCTGTTAGCCAATCAGAGTCAAACAGCTTAGCTTGTTGAATATTAATGAGAACTGGCAGAAATCTTCCTGCAGGCTTTCTATACCATGCTAGAATGGCTTGAAACAAGGTAAACAAGACATTTGTTGTTGAGTCCATGGTAGAACGTCAGACATCAGCACAAAGTCAGGAAATACGTGTGGCAGGGCACCTTTAAAATGACTCTCAGGAACAGTGACAACACTCATGGATCACCACCACAGCAGATTGTGTTCTTTACTTAACTTTAAAATAGTGTGCTTAACAATTCATCATTCAGAAAGCCCCTCTTAGAAGACTTAGATAAGTGTTTCGCAAATGGGGGCACTTTGGAGTACTGCAGGGGGTACGTGAGAATTTAGCAAAATGCAAAGTAGAAAAGATGTCATGCATAATTCCTGAAATAGTTACGGTATACTATAATAATGAATGAATAAAGTGATGGATTCTGAACATTTTAAATATAGGATTTCAATGTTTTTTCAGTTACAAGGTTGTTGTTTAGTAAATTTGTCACTGCCGACACTGTATCGTATCTCTTAATATAGACTTTTTTTCCCTTCAAAAAGCGTTTTGCAGTGGTCAGTGCGTAATGGGCTTATGAAAAACATAAAAAAGGGGGTATATTATTGTAAAAGAAATTGAGAAACTGACTTGAAATGGTGAGGTGAAATGACGATATACAATACAATATTATTGGTAATTAAACCACTGTGGTGATGTGAGACTTTTTATTTTGTAAGTCATAAATATTTGTATTCTTGTCTTCTAAGACAGAGCTCGGTACGTTCTGCTCTCTGTAGTCGCATGGTGGAAAAGCTACGTTCAAAAAGACAATTTGGGAATTCTCCAACTCCCCTGAAGTCACAGTGTGGCAACATTTTTCCCTTCTCCGTGAGTGAGTTAAAGGTAAAACACTGTGGGCTCCGACGGGGCTCCATGGTGCATTCACAATGACCTCGTTAAACTAATGGTGCATTCAATTGCACATCGTGAATTATAAGAAATACAATCTGTTTTCACCATTCTGCTATTCTGCTTATTGTGGCATTGCTGTCACTGCTGTAAACAAATGTTTTTAAAATTGTGACGCCCCTAGTATATAATGGAAACGTGTTGCGTGTTTATAATATAGATAATAATCCGGTGTGAGCACAGAGCAAGAGAGCAAGACAGACGGGTCTCTTAACATCAAACAAATGACAGACTGACAAGGCTGGTGAAAATGACGGAGTGACAGTGATGACAGCGGTGACAGTCCCACATTAAACAGCGTTGCTTATCGGAGACCCAGAGCATGACAGTGATAGAAAGAGAGTAACGGTGATGACTGAGAGACAGACGGTGACATTAAAAGAGAGAGACAGAGAGAGAGAGGGGCATTGATGATACGAAGACAGATGGTGACCGTGACAGAGAGACGATGGCAGACAGACAGAGACAGACTGTCGCGCCGCCTTCAGGTGTGAGGTGTGTGTCCTCGCAGCCAGGCTGTCAGCCACTGGAATCAGCCGCTCCAACTACAGATTGGCATCGTTGAGAGTCCGCCACCTCTGGTGACTCCGGCGAACCCATTTGTTGTTCCGCTGCTACTGACGTGTTGGTTGATTGAGTGACTGCGATAGAGACAGAGCGCACTTAAGTCCCGCCCCCCCTTCCCCCCCTCTCCAACTACATGAGCCCAGTCTCTGTGTAACGTAGAGTTTTTCCAGTGTCTCTACGACGTGTAACGTTAGACAGCCAATCACAAATGTACTAGATGTTGATAGAAGCATGCTGCGTGCTTATTGGCTCGCTGACTCTAATGAGATTTACTCCTTAGGTATTGACATTGGGGGGATTTGACTGGATTTATAAACTATCAGACCAACAGTTGCAACAACATTGGAACACTATATATAGAGACGGTGGGTGACAAACAGAGAGAGTGACTGTCATGAGGCCTCGAGGAACCTGACCGTGACTCGGTCATGGAGTTGGCGTTGTCCTCAAAGTTGATACACCACATACTGAAGGAGAAATAAACTGCTGGGACCTCAGATGGACGGACACAAAGACACAAAGGGCCCTATCTTGCACCCCACGCAGCGCAGAGCCCGACGCAAGTGTCTGCTAGTTTAAGACCAACGCGGTGTCAGTTTCCTGTCCAGCAGCCGCGTCGTTTTACGTAACAAATGCACCTGCGCCCATCTGTGCGCCCATGGGCGTGCTGGTCTTACAGGGAGGTGTGTTCAGGTGCATTCTGGGCGTATTGTTATCTTGAGGCAGCGGGAAGTGATCGCGCCATTGACCAACAAAAACCTGGTCTAAAGTCAATAACGCAGCATTTCATTGTTATTTTAACAGCAAATTAGTAAAATGCTCCTAGGCTCGTGTACAGCGCGCACACACTATGCTTGTTACACACACAGGGACACACAGCAGCAGCACACAAACATGCAGAAGATTACAAATAAAAATATTACGGTGCAAATCCTCCATCATAACAGCAATGCTCCAAGGTCCAAACGCGCCTGGCTTTTAAAGGGAATGGGAGATGATCTCTGATTGGTTGATTGCATGTTACGCCCAAAACACACCTCTGATTAATGAAGACACTAAGTACAACCCTTTAGGACCATCCGCCCGGCGCATGGACCCTTTTTTTCCGCTGTGAAACTAACAAAAGTGGATTTGGACACGCTCTAAACGCACCCATGTCATGCGCTTCACGCCGTGCGCCTAGATCGTTAAAATAGGGCCCAAAAGAGACTTAATGAAAACACAAAAAGACAGAACCGATTGAGAGCTAAGCGCAGACTGCAGTCGCGGCCCAAAGTCACCTCTTGACAGACTTGTGTGTCAGAACAGGACACCAGCTCAGACGAGTGAAAGTGCTGGTTTGCCTTTGGGCTGGAGTCGTATCTTATACTTCCTGCTGAGTAATTAACATTCATATTTTATACGTGAGAAGTTTGCGGTTACTCACAATAATGGTATCAGAAATATAGACCTCCAAAACATTATTTGCAATATGCAAATGAAGCATTGAAGTTTAAAAAATCTTCAGAATAGTCTTTTTTTTTTAACTTTAAATTGACCTCAAACTGCAGCATTGCATTTCTTTAAATGTAACCTGGCAAACACCTCTGTAGTCCAACACGGAGAGAAAAACCTCTCAGCCCTTTAAGGTGCTGAACTCTGTATATCCATATTTTTCAGATGACATTTTATAGACCAAACACCTAATCGATATATAACAATGTGCATCTTATCTTAAGTGAAATCTGAATATTTAAAATATTTCTCCTGTACATAGTGACTTACAGTGACTGTCTGTTGTTTTCTGGGTTCATCGTTGCAGTTGTGGGTGTGTGTGTGTGTGTGTGTGTGTGTGTGTGTGTGCGTGCGTGTGTGTGTGTGTGTGTGTGTGTGTGTGTGAATGTGTGCATGCGTGTGTGTGCGTGCATGGTTTGTGTGTATGTGTGCGTGCATGTGTGAGTTTGTGTGAGTGTGTGTGCGTGTGTGTGTGAATGTGTGGTTTGCGTGTGTGCATGCGTGCGTGTGAGTGTGTGTGTGCGTGCATGTGTGTGTTTGCGTGTGTGAATGTGTGTGTGCGCATGTGTGTGTGAGAGTGTGTTTTGTGTGTGTGTGTGTGTGGGTGCGTGTGCATGCGTGTGTGGTTTTTGTGTGTGTGTGTTAACTATGCTGAAAAATGATAAAGTGATTTTTTTCACTTTCAATCCCATATCTCACGGCGATTTTACACTTGAAGTACATTTGATTGACTGATTGATTGATTGATTGATTGGATTCAGAAACCAAACTCTGACGTTGCAGCTGTGTGTTCGATGCTCCACAGATTTCGGTACAGCGTCTCATCTTTTTCTTCTTCTCTCTCTCTCTCTCTCTCTCTCTCTCTCTGCAGTGATCTGCAACTTCCGGGGCTCCGTGACTCAGGGTCTGGCTCTGGAGGTGGGAGAGACGGTTCAGATTCTGGAGAAATGTGAAGGTAAGTCTTCTACCTGATGAATGACTTGATGAGATACAGTGTGGGGGGGGGGTGGATGTGTGACGCGGTAATAATAATGTCCTTGATCATTGTTATGACAGAACTGGGACATCACTAAAGCATCAGTAATCACTGAAAACATCCTCCGGGGTTAGAGAGAACTGCAGTGCCTTTAACAACAAGTCATCCAAACCATACCACGATATGGAGTTTTCATTCCTACCCTCTAACAAATAAATCTAGATAATGGAAGCACATTACCCGGACTATGCCCCGTAATTAAAAAACATAAATAATATGTGCAGCTACACAAAAATACAGAATATTTTTTGTTTGACCGATTATATTAAATTAAATTAAATCTCATACGAAGCTGCACAGTTAGTAAACTTCTACAAATGTTAAAGCTTTAAAAAGGTTAAAACAAGCAACAAAAACAACAGATAAAGCAACAGAAACATCGGAAAAAGGGTCATAAATGTCAAAAAAAGCAACAAAAATGAGACAGGATAAAGTCTAGAGACCAGCATTAAATATGGACAATATAGACATAGTAATATAAAAACTATAGCAGTGCAAGGATAAATAAAAAAAAAAAAAAAAAACAGCATTAAATACAGGCATTATAAGGGAATAAAGTAGACAGTAGGATAGACACACATCAACAGTCAACTACTACAGCCACTAGAGGGCGCCGCCACTATCAACATAAATATGAGTCGTAATTGCTGATTGAACAAACAACTTATGGGAGTGCCTCGCCTTAAAAGTTTTAAACATCTGCACACGTAACGTGAGAATGGAGATCAGGAGGGAAGTCACGTCGAAGGGAAAATATGGACCTTGAGTGTAGACCAGTTGGGAGTGAGTGGTTACCAGTAGCATTCTGCACAGATGAATTATCATGTCATCAATCGGACTGAGGCTACATTTACATTTCTACATTTAGGTTTAAAAATTTATATATTTTGCTACGTTTCCCCCTCTCATTCCCCCCTGCTCTGGTGTTTCCCCTCTCATTCCCCCTGCTCTGGTGTTTCCCCCCTCTCATTCCCCCTCTCATTCCCCCTGCTCTGGCGTTTCACCCCTCTCATTCCCCCTGCTCTGGTGTTTCCCCCTCTCATTCCCCCTGCTCGGGTCTTTCCCCATCTCATTCCCCCTGCTCTGGCCTTTCCCCTTTTCATTCCCCCTGCTCTGGCTTTTCACCCCTCTCATTCCCCCTGCTCTGGCGTTTCCCCCTGCTCTGGTGTTTCCCCTGCTCTGGTGTTTCCCCCTGTCATTCCCCCTGCTCTGGTCTTTCCCCGTCTCATTCCCCCTGCTCTGGCGTTTCACCCCTCTCATTCCCCCTGCTCTGGCCTTTCCCCTCTCATTCCCCTGCTCTGGCGTTTCACCCCTCTCATTCCCCCTGCTCTGGCCTTTCCCCTTCTCATTCCCCCTGCTCTGGCGTTTCACCCCTCTCATTCCCCCTGCTCTGGCGTTTCCCCCTGCTCTGGTGTTTCCCCTGCTCTGATGTTTCCCCATGTCATTCCCCCTGCTCCGGTGTTTACCCCTCTCATTCCCCTTGCTCTGGCGTTTCACCCCTCTCATTCCCCCTGCTCTGGTCTTTCCCCGTCTCATTCCCACTGCTCTGGCGTTTCCAAACGGAGACCTTTGGCAACACTGACGCCAACGTTTCTCCTCATGATTGGGTCTTATCGGTCATGACGTCTTCGTTCTCTGACACTAATAAGCTACTAACGTTACCATGGCAACTACCAGCAGCGGGCAGAGTCTCCACGCTGCCTCCTGTTTATGCCCAGTACACCAGGATGTTGATGACATATTTTGGTTTGGGTGTTGTTAGTTTAAAAACACTTGTGTGCACGGAGATTGCTTTTGGCTCAAAACTCTGCTCAGCCTGAAACTACATTATGGTTTTATCAGTTTTAAACTGCCGTCCAACAGAATGGAATCCTGAACAAGAAAAGGGGGAAGAGAAATCCTTTGGATCTGTTGTTATGAATTGCTTCCTGCTTTGTAAAATTATTCTTCACATTCAGAGAGAAGCTTTAACCTGTTCGCTGACTCTCAAATTGATGAGCTTTAAGAACTCTGCTCTCGAGAACCTTTAATCAGATTTTGTCCGTAATCAGACGACTATAGTGTGAATGTGAATAACTGTAATTACAGGTATTCTTCTGTTGAGCATTTAAATCTCTGTTCAGCGGGATTACTTCTCTGTTGTTGGGCTGATGCATTTACAGAACCAAAAAAAGAAGCCTGACATTGTTGGATGAGTTTTCAGGGGCGCCATGTTACTACAACATTACGGAGATCTACAATATTACGGAGCTAACGTTACGTACCGTGTAAAGTTAGTACACGGGGGAGTGACAGGCTGCGGCTGGAAATCGGAAGAAGGATGGGAAATAGTTTTAACATGACTTTAAAATCGACATCCACCGAGCCAAAAGTGCTTATGTTAACATTAGTTAGCTCCTTCATGTTTTCTAACTGTGTCGCGAGGTATAGTAACGTTAGCTTAGCTTTGAGCTTCATGGAGAAAGCTAAAGTTAATGTTAGCTGCCCAATAGCTGTCAGAGTTAGCTTCGACATCATATATCACCTTCTAACAGCTGGATTCTCAGTAACGTGACAATCTGCAAGAAACAGGTTGCTTATAAATCACTAAAATAGTTATTATTATTATTAATGCAGTTAGCATCGTTTGTTACTTACCTAGTATATGACAAATGGTTTCGGCTGTGCTTTCTAACATGATGTCATTGTGCTAACCGATCACAGTTAGCCTTTACAACAGAGCCGCTTCAATACACTTGTTAGATAATGTAGATTTGTGTTTGTCGCTATGAGCTTGTGGTGGAAAATAATGTAAACAAAGTTGCGTGCAGGTCCCCTCAAGGCCAGGCCGATGTTAGAAGTCCCTCTAGTGGACAGAACGTGTAACAACAACCACATGCTTGTAGTGACATTGACAGTGGATAAGCCTGAGTAGTGTAGTACATATTATTTAACAGGCTGCAATTGAGCATTAAATATTCAAATATTATTTGAATATTTAAGAAAATATCAAATGGAATTTGAATGGTATTATAGAGTAGTGTAGCCTTATCTTAAATGTAAACTGAAACTAGTCAAGTACTTTAGGAATACTGGTTGTACCGTTTGCTTCAGCTTGTCTGAAAAGGAGAGTAGTCAGAGCTGCAGTATTGTAGCTCTTTGCTCCACTCCATTTCCTCCAGATTCTCACAAAAAAGCTTCCACATTAATGCTGCCGCGGCTGTGTTGTTGCACAATTACTGTACACACAGTAAAAACAAAAGTGACACTCGTTTCTGCAACCACTGTTCTCTGGAATAATGAGTGCAGAAAGCCTGTGATAGCTTAGCGCAGGCCTGGACGACAGCTCAAGTTATTAGCCGATGTCACTCCCATTTCTATTCCTAGTTGGACCCCCAGAAATTAGCGACTCGATCCGGATGTGTCTGAAGCCAAGGAAGTGTTGTCTTTTGCAGATAATGAGTGAGTATGTGCTTCATTAGGCACAGCTGGGCAGTCGATCCAGCGCCAGAGGCTGATTGGGCCTTCCTTCACCCGGGGAGGGGGAGATGCCATGAGAGAGAGAGAGAGAGAGAGAGAGAGAGAAATGTTCAGTTGATGGAAAACTCAAGGTTCAAGGTTTTTCTTTTGTAATTTGCAGTGTTTTTTAGCAGTGGGGAAAGGTTCCTCTCAAACCTACTATTTTATCTTTCCTTTCCACTTCCCCACTTCCACTCTTCTAGATTTTTTTTTTCTTTTCTCTTTTTGTCTGCGTGTATTGACTGGTCCCTTAGGATGTGCGCCGGGATTTGAAGCAAATTAAACACAGCAGCCAAAACGGTGGACTTTGCAACTCCCGTGTTTGTCACGTGACGCCTTCTGGCATTCGGTCTGATAACATTTGGACAGTGTAGAAGAGCCGCACAATTAACTCATTTATTTCCCTTTCAAGTTAGGGGAGCGCTAAGTTTCCCTATCGGGATTAATAAAGTTTTTTCAATTCAATTCAATTCAACCAGTAGTAGCCGGCTCGGCTGGAGGAAGCCTCTAGTAAGTAAGTTTATTTATACAGCACTTATCTCAGACAGTCAAAAAAAGAGTCACAGGCCAAATAAATTCATACATTAAAACCCATCGATACCATTAAAAATCACAATAAATCACAATAAATTGCAATAAATCACAATAAATTACAATAAATGACAAAGTAAAGGAACATAAAAATACATAGTAATACAGTCAACAATGTGGCTAATTGAACGCCTGACTAGAAAAGATGCACCTTTAGCTGCTTTTTTAAATCATCAACAGATGCCCTAAAATCATGAGGCAAAGTGCTCTACAGTCTAGGAGCCACAGTTTCGAAAGCTCCGTCACCTTTAGTTTTCAGCTTTTGGGCGCCTGCTTTATTATGGGCCGCACGCTGCGAAAGTAGTGCCGATTATGCGGGTCATTTTTGGCTCTGTGATGGCTAACGTGCGCCACCGATCAACTTTCATAGGAAGGAACGGGGCTCCGCCTCGAACGCTGTATCCAGTCCTTATAATACACCAGCCGCACATCAAACCTTGGGTTAACGTCCCGGCATCCAATCAGCATCTAATTTGCCCTCGTTATGAAATGCATCCCCCTCCGGCGAGGGACATGGACTATTATCTGAGCCCCTGTGGCACAGGCTGGCACCACAGTGATTATCTGGGCAAGCCGGGGCTAACTTTTGTCCAAGGTCCCTGTGGCAATTCCAAGATTCCCCCAGCTTCTGTCTTTATCCGAACATGCAAATACATTTTTAGAAAATACCCCCCACACAAATAAACAATGGTTGGCGAGTAAAGCACAGAACAGATATTTATGAGAGAATGTATTTTTTGGTAGTATTTATATAATGTTTCTTCCCAATGGATATTGTGTGTGTGTGAGTTCTTGTTTAACTATATTCATGGGGTCCAAAATCCGGGAGTCCTGTATACTTGTGGGGTCCCGCCAGCTTTGTGGGGCCAAAATGCTGGACCCCACAAGTAGGGGTGCACCGATCCGATATTTGGATCGGGTATCGGCCCCGACATTGACAAAACAGCTGGGGCCGATCCAGTTATTTTTATTTTTTTTCACTCCGTTGCAGCACCGGGGCCCCTGTTAACTGCGTAGCCTTTTCACTCATGGTAGTAACTTCATAACACAACAATTAATAACCCACAACTAACTCTCTTTAAAAGGATAAAACACCATAGAATATAACAATTTGAGACAAACCGTTTCTAACACTAATAATTTTACATTTACAAATGTAGCTACACCGCCGAAAGGCATGCTGGGTAACATTACAGCTGCTAGCCTAGCTAGCCAGGTAGCATAACAGTCTGTTAATCTGGGAGAGGCTCCGGTCGCTACTGCACATTCAAGAACCGAGAAGAAAGTTAGCTCGAGGATGAAGAAAGAGCGGAGATACACCAGAACAACGTGTGCTCAAGAGAGGAGCCGTCTGTTGTTCCCAAGTTTTTTGTTTCTAACAAATCGGACATAATTTAGCCACTGTTGTTGCCCGTCGCTCTAACGTTACTCGGCCGTGCTAACGTTAAAGACGTGTCACTTCAAGCATGCAGCGGAGCAACATTATGAACGCAATCCACCTCCGGTCCCGCTACAGACTGTTGAGAAAGACGGGTGATTAAATGATTAAAAACTCTGGATTTAAGATGTCTCGCCTCGCTTTAATACGTCCGCCAACCTGCTAACGTTATTCAAACAGCAAAGGAGGCTGACAGCGGAGCTCCGTTCAGTCGCCCACTACAACCACACTACAACAACCTCACTTACCTGTGGACAAGGTAGTGGTTATACAACTAGCTTACAACTATTTGGTTTTGAAAGGGAAACAATGTTAAAGTTGTTTGTATGTGTATTAATTTGATTTGAGTTTATTTTACTACTTTGGAGTTTGCACAATACAAATAGTTTAGCTTCTGTAACTGTTTCATGGATTCCCCTTCATATAAAGTTATTGTATAATGTTGTGGAGCCAAACCCTTTAATCATAAAAGCTTTTAGTAAATATGATGACATTAACATGTTTTTGAGATATTCTATGTATTCCTGACAGTAGAATAAGCCATTATAAACCTATATAAAGGTGGCCCATTATTATTTATTTAAATTTATTTTAAGAAGTTTGCTTACATTATATTTTCGATTTGAATGCACAGTTGTTTTTTTAAATAAGAAATAAATAAGAATTCAATACATTACATCTATGTTATTTTGTCTTAGTTAGGAAAGTAATGTTTAGTTAGGAAGGTCTGGTGCCTTTACTCTCTTCTATATGGTGATTTGAATGCACAGTTGTTTTTTTAAATAATAAATAAATAAGAATTCAATACATTACATCTATGTTATTTTGTCTTAGTTAGGAAAGTAATGTTTAGTTAGGAAGGTCTGGTGCCTTTACTCTCTTCTATATGGTGGAAGGAAGGTATAAGGTGGAAGGTATACAGTTTATTATTAATTCAGCAACAGTATCGGATCGGTATCGGGTATCAACAGATACACAAAGCCCTGGCATCTGTATCGGTATCGGGACTGAAAAAGTCGGATCGGTGCATCCCTACCCACAAGTTTAAAGGACTGTTTGAGGATTAAGACTTGGTTTTAGGATTAGGGTTAGAATTAGGTTATGGTTAGGGTGAGGGTAAGGGTTAAGGTTAGGCATTTAGTTGGGATGGTTAAGGTTAGGGTAAGGGCCTAGGGAATGCATTATGTAAATGACGGGTCCCCACAAAGATAATGCCACACATAATGTGTGTGTGTGTGTGTGTGTGTGTGTGTGTGTGTGTGTGTGTGTGTGTGTGTGTGTGTGTGTGTGTGTCTTATCGTTGCCAGTTCAGCTGCTGCAGAAATACTGCAGTGCTTTTATCCATAAAAGTACACAGAGTGTTCAAGATGCTCAGAAAATCTTCCTTAAAATTGGCTCCCCTGCCCTCTTGCACTGTGGCTGGCACTTCTCTGCCTGCACTAATGCAAAATGATCCTCCGCAGACAGGAACTCTATGACTATAATGACAGTGATATGGAGATGGCAGCCAGGCTGCAGGAATGCAATCCCCCCAAGTTCCATTCCTGGAATATAGATTACAGTCATCACACTTGAGAAGACATTAGACTTCGATTAAGAGCGTAGCAGCCATTTAAAGGATGAGATTTTGACTCTTAGTGCTGTCAGCATTACTGAATAGCCCATAGTCAACTCTAAGAACAGCCTCTCATTATTTTGGAGAGGCTTTCCAGCTGTAACAAATCTTCTATTGCAAGCTGCTGCTGCTGCTGCTGCTGCTGTGGATGTCCAGGAGAGAGCTGGCTGTCGGCAAATAACAGCTGAATATGAATCAACCAGGCTGTGAAGAGAGAACCTGATATTAGATAGCGATGTGGCAACAAGTCCTCCAAACCATACAACGATATGGGCCAAATACGGCCCCTCACACATTTTGATCCAGCTCACGAATCAACTGAGGTTCACAAAGAATTGTGGCCCACCTAGTTGTGCGCTGGACCAAAAAGACAATAAATTGTTTTTCAAAATGTAATTACACTTCCAGGAGAATTTTGGCAGATTTGCTGACTTTGTCACATTTAGAAATTCCCACACAAATGGTCAGTTAGGCCTGTGAAACGGGAGCGTGCCTATGTTCCCACAGCCCTATGTTCCCACATTTCTAAGATTTTTTCAAAATTAGGCCCTATGTTCCCACATTTCCTTTTTCATAAATTTGTATCAGATTTTATCCCCCTTTCTCCCAATTTGGTAGCCAATTACACCTACACCTATTATCCAGTAGCAATGGACTACAGATAGAATGTAACCCTTACCCTAACATAGGGCCTAATTTAATGTGGGAACATAGGGCCTAATTTTCAGTGAAAAACAAAAAAAATCTTAGAAATGTGGGACCATAGGGCTGTGGGAACATTGGGCTGTGAGAACATAGGGCTGTGGGAACATAGGGCTGTGGGAACATAGGGCTGTGGGAACATAGGGCTGTGGGACCATTGGGCTGTGGGACCATTGGGCTGTGGGAACATAGGGCTGTGGGACCATTGGGCTGTGGGAACATAGGGCTGTGGGACCATAGGGCTGTGGGAACATAGGGCTGTGGGACCATTGGGCTGTGGGAACCATAGGGCTGTGGGAACATAGGGCTGTGGGAACATAGGGCTGTGGGAACATAGGGCTGTGGGACCATTGGGCTGTGGGAACCATAGCGCTGTGGGACCATAGGGCTGTGGGAACATAGGGCTGTGGGAACATAGGGCTGACCCCTGTGAAACAGTTTAGCTTGATCTGCTAACTCTTTGATGTTACTTTTTTCAGGCTTTATGTCGACCAAACTGTAATTGAGAAAGCTTTATAAGACATGCAATGTATCTGGACACAGTACACTACATGAGACAAATCTAGCTCAGTTTTAATAGACCTGGCATAAAACAAATCAAAAAATCTCTTCTTTTTTCTGCCAATTGAATTCTGCCGGAATAAAAAAAAGTTCTCCGGATTCTTGGGCATTTTGGCGCTGTGTGTTCTTTATTTGTTGCTCTAACAACCAATAAAGTAACCATGGTGATTGTTAGTGATCTTTTTTCCCTCGGCCTGGTTCTTTATTAATGTTTGCACAGAGTACTGATTGGGCACTTATCAATAATACATGTGGCAGTGTTGTGTGATGTGACTGTCGGTGGCTCAGCTGCAGTTATAACCAAAACTAAAATGAAAAAATCACCCTCCTGGAGACTACAACTGCATCAACAAGACATTCTTATTTCACAGAGGAGCTCGCAGTGGGCTCTACCGGGATCTGAAGCGTCGTTAAGACTCATATTTGGCTGATTTGATCGCTCGGGAGGAAATCTGCATCTATTGAATAATGGCGTGTTCATAATGAGTTCAGCATGAACCTGCGTTAACTCGACAGAAGTGGCTCCTCCAGTCCTGCCTTCTACTCACAGATGATTCACACAGATTATTATTGTGAATTTGATAGCGGTGCAAAATGATTATTCTAATAACCGCTTAGTGAGCCGCTTGGATACAGGAGGCGAGATGATTACTCTTCTTCAGAGAAACGCCGTGTGACAACAGACAAATTAAGCACATTCATGCACCAAACACACACAGACACACCTGCTCCCTCATCTTAGATCTCATTAATTTAGAATAACCACACACACACACACACACACACACACACACACACACACACACACACACACAAATTAATGGTTTTTTTACAATAGCAATAATAATAATCTTTATTTAGAGAGCACTTTTCAAAATCCACATTACAAAAGCAGCAAAATAAAACAGACCAGTCCAGGTTTTTAAAACTAAAACAAAGTAAAAACTATTTGCCATAACATTTTTGTTTTTTTTACATAAATATAAGGTAGTTTAAAGGAACTCCAATCTCAAATACAATCAGTAAAGGCTCTTCGATAAAAGTTAGGGACTTAAAGGGTGTTTGGTGTTTTAACCCCCCAACGTCCCCCTTCTAGCCCCGCCTCTGCTTATAGAAGGAATCTCACCTAAAGAAATTATAAAAGTCCTTAAAATCTACACATTAAACACAAGTAGGCATGTAAATGAATACGGTACCAGGAGGTCAGAGATATACGAGGGAGTGAAGTGCCTTAAAAGTGATCAGTAAAATCTATTCTAAAACATTCTGAGAGCCACAGTAAAGAGGCTAAAACAGGAGCGATGTGATCACGTCACTTGTTTCTGCTGTACAGTCCGGAGTCAATTCCTAGATTTATTTTGGGTCAATTAAAGAGTAAAGAGTAAAGAGGCTGTTGCAATAATCCAGGCGCGATGAAATGAAGGCATCTAAATTGGTCTCTGTGTGTGTGAAGATGAATTGTATTTTTGAAATTTTTCTAAGATGATGAAAGCATGATTGCGCCAGTTTTGTGGTGTGCCCGCTCAAAACTTAAGTTACGCCAAGATTCCTTGATTCCAAGATGTTTTGTAATCTCCTGTGGTTTTGGTATCTCTTACAGATACAGTAAACCCACTCAACTACACACACGTCCTGATTTCAACCCTTTACAAATAGTCCCAGACACTGCTGGTCCAACCTGTCTGATTTCCATATAGATGAGAGGCTGGGGAGTAAACAGGGCCATCTTAACGAGGGTGATAAATGCATCTTGATTGGTTATTATTTAACCATCCAATTAAGCCTGCATCTCCATATTCATATCAGATCACGGAGGACTGCTGAGAAATGAATCACACGATTTGGCAAGAAGATAAGACAAAAGTTAACACTAAGGCTGATGCAGCGTTAATGGTACTTGTCCACTTGCAGCGTCATTTCCTCGCTTCCCATTCATTGTCTATGTGAGCAGTCAGTTAAGGGAGAACCCCATAGAGAGTCCATGAAAGCATCGGAACAAAATATTTCAGCAACGTTTTGATGGATTGGAAATACTTCGGTACGTGGCAAGTGAATTCATATGAAGTAACATTTATCCACGAACAAACAGATTTCTCTTGGCACAGATACCAGAAGACTTCCAACTTTCAGACAGGCTGCTCACGTCACATCTACGTCATCAAGCTCAGTTTGAGGCTGCGCAGTAACGCTCAGCCAGCACCGGAAAAGTGCTTCTAATTGACGTCACTGGTCTCCGTCGAAGTCTATGCCGTCGATGTGTCCATTTCTTGTACTGTCTATGGTTTTGAGTGGTCATTGACGAGAAATTGATAACTGCAAGTGGCGACACATCAAGAATCCAACGCATGGAGCATTTGACTAAGTATTTAATTAGGAATTGCTCATGTTCATTCATCAGGGAAATTAATTATTGAAGTATTATTCTATGATCTTTTAGGAAACATTTTCCTACAGAACTGTCTTAAAAACGTGTTTGTTACGCATCACAAGATGGAGATTTTGGCGATTTAGATAAAGTCACCTATGATAAAAGTATAACAGCTTGGCTTCCTAGCTGTGCACACAGTGGCAGTCAAAGTAATAACAGGCATCATTTTTATATAAATAAATGTCTCTTTTGCTTCAATCTGTCACAGAAAGACCTCACAGAGCCGTATATTTCCAAGAGCCGGAGACACAATCATTTTTATTTCCACTTGGATGCAGACAAATGATGTCCCCACAGTCTGAAAGGATGTTAGGAAGCTCCCCTGTACATATTTAGTCCCTGGATACGAGTCATTTTCAGCTGTCAAGGCTTGCTTCGAAGTTGAGCCAATTTTTGTGACAGCTTTCTACTCCGCGGAGGCATCTGATGAATGTCCGTCCATGTGGAAAGAACCGCTGTGCTCTCTAGAACTTGCAGGAGGATGGGGATCACACACACACACACACACACACACACACACACACACACACACACACACACACACACACACACACACACACACACACACACACACACACACTCACATACGTATGTTCTTTAGGTCACACAGGGTTAAGGGTAGTAGTGTGAATGTCCCTGAATGTCACGGACCTGGTCCCGTCTCTGGACATCAAACTACAGGGCTGTAGTGCTTGAGTCCCGACTCAAGACGTTTTTCTGTTGTCTCGGACTTGTCTTGGACTCGTTGGTTATGCTGTCCTCACTAAAGGTTGTTGCAGGCAACATATTCTTCAGCTATACAGCTAGCTTAACATTATATTCCCCATGAACAGGCAGGTTGTTGTGTTGGGCAGGATTTAATTAAAGGTGCCCTGTCACATGTATTTCATGACTTTGTGGTAATGTCTGAAGTTCTACCATGGACTCTGTAACATTTTTTTTGTGGAAAAAATGCCTTGGTTACCTTGTTTCAAGCCATTTGAGCGAGCTAATGAATAGTAGTGAGCTCAGGCAATATGATGTCAGACTGACCAGCTTTTGTGATTGGCCTGATTTCTCCGCTTATTCTTTTCAGTGGCTAGAGCTGAGAGAGGAGGTAGCAGTTCATTTTCACATTCACCACATAACACAAACACATATGGACCTAACATATTTCAAAAAATGCAAGTAAAAAACGGTTTTGTATGGCAAGGCACCTTTTAAGGAAAATATCACTTGTTTTTGTACAACTGCGAAAAAGAACACAAAAATACGAACACAGTATCTTTGCAAGTACCAAATATCTCTTGTACATTAGTAGAGAATTATTGATATAAATCAAAATAAACAGGTGCTTAAAATGATGTTTTGTAATCTGTAAATATCATTTAACACAAGCACCAATGCTTTAACGACCAAAGATTGAATAAATCCATATGTAGTTGACAATAAACTAAACATCCTGAAACATACTGTACTCAAACCAAATAAATATTAACATAAACATGTTAATATAACTGTAAATAGTGGATAACTTACGGATGAAGCCGGTTTTTGGACTTCAAGGCACAGGATTAAGTGGATTCGTACACTTTGATGCTCCCTCTATGAAGCCATTGGAAAAAGGCACTTTCTAAACATCACTTCCTCCCCCTATTCTCATTAACTGTTACCTCACTTCCTCTTTGGTGCAGCTACTTACAATCACCAGTAGGGGGTGGAAAAGGACCAGAAACCACTACACTAATTCCATTACATTGGTATTTGGACTCGGACTTGTGTCAGACTCGCCAAATATTCTAGTTGGTCTCGACCGTGTCCAGCACTATTATGCTTTTTTTCATTGCATTGGTTCTTTAGTATATGCCTGGCTGCGTCACATGCTTCAATCATCAGGCATCAATCAGTTCCATTTTGGCTCAGACACAATGTCAACGAGCGCTATGGATTCTTCAGGACAAGTGATAAGTTCGAGAATGTGAACACGTCAGTTTTTTAGTGACACCAGTGTTGCTTGACACCATTTGTTAAATTATCCATCGGCAGTCCAGAATGTTCTCATTACACCAGAATAAAAACACTCAACATCTAATATTTAAATTTGCACTTCAGCTTCGTGTGACATTGAAAGTGAAATTGTTACACCTAAAGTTTTCTCGCTTTGCCAGACCCTCCTCCAAGGCGCCGCGGAGGAGGGTCTGGCTAGTCCACACAGCATTCCTGGATGGGAGAAAACCGTGCTGTGGTTTATGGACATTTCAATAAACCAGAACCAATCAAAATCGTCTTGGGCGGCGCTAAGCTCAGCACAGTGCCTCTGCAAAATAGCCTCGGGAAGGAACTTGTTTTGGTGGAACGCGTGTATGTTCAAAAGTAGTTTTAGTCGTGCGAGAGAAAACTCCGATTGGACAGATAGTCTAGCTAGCTGTCTAGATTTACCCTGCAGAGATCTGAGGAGCAGTTAACCATAGTCCTCACAAATCCACCGGAGGTTAGAACGACAACACAAAGAAAGAGGAAGGAAACGGACATCAGCGAAAAAAGACATGCATCCGGCGGAATTTCATGCGGCACCGGAGCAATCCCGGAAGTGGAACGTTGTGGATATAGACTATACCTAAAGTAAATAACGTGGCCTAATTTATAGATAAGATAAGATATACTTTATTGTCCCCGAAGGGAAATTTGTTTTGGACTCTGTCCGTTCCGCAGCTTTACAAAGACAACACAAAATACAGAAAGTAAGCATCTCTCAACACATCCTCTCATGCTACACAAACCATGTTCTCAAATACATTAGACGGGTACCTATAGAGTAAGCGCATTAACTCCTCCTTTCAGTGGCAGTTTTTAATTGAACAACCCTGTCGGCTGAATTTTCCGCAATGAGATATTGCACAACTAACATATTGCCCAACCCCAATAGCCTACGTATTACACAAATGACACAATGCACTGACACAATGCAATTTAATCCTTTCTTTCTCTGTCTTGACTGTCTCTCATTTGGACTTGGTCTCGAATTGGACTCAAACCTCTTCGGACTCGGTCTTGACTCGGTCCCGACTAGTCCTGGTTTTGCACTTGTCTCGGACTCGAACAAAGGTGGGCTTGACTACAGCCTTGTCTTCAATGTCCATCGCAAATAAATATCTCTAAATACGCTTAGAAATCATGAAAAAGTCATTACATTACAACTCCATAAGCCATTGCCAAGTTTTCTTCCGTATCAAAGTGATGAGTGATAGTTCATTCTGCATTACCATTTTCCAGTGCATGGTGTAATGTCAGGTTCAGTGTTCTTTTTCTTCCGATGTGAGGCAGGCGTTGGTTTCCATTCCACCGCTATGGTCCTGTTAAGAAGAGTTCATTTTTATTTGACTTGCCAATAAAGATCTCGTTAAAAATGTTCAAGCCATGACTCATAACTCTTCATTTGGATCTCAACAGGGGTGATTCTAGGATCAGACCTTTAGGGGGGCTCAGCCCCGAATGAGAATGTGACACAGATACAGTGCCTTGCAAAAGTCTGCTGCTGCCGTTGTGTGAAAAACAACACATATGTTGTGTTCACTTGAAACCATAGACTGTTGAAACTCAAGTCAAAGTTATTGTAAAATACCCTTTTCCCATCCAGTGGTTTCTGTCGTTTAACAGGAATTTACTGGTGAAATAAGTTGTTATTACATTTTTAATAAATCATTTAATTTGGACCCTGTGGCCTTAGCAATAAACAAGCCGTTCTTTAATGTCACAACAATGTAACAATGTAACAATGTGCTCCTTTTTAAAATATATATATATATATATACACAGTATATCTTTCGCTTCAGGCACCGTTTTAAAAGTATCGTTTTAGCACTGGGAAAATGTTGTGTTCTAGGGAGTGGGGGTTGTCACCTTTTTCAGACCTTCTGAGTTTCTGCAGGTATGGTAAAGGCTCTAAAATCGCCACTGGTTCTCAGTCAGTGTTTGCTGTGTTAGTCATCCATGTTTGTGTTTTCTTTCAGGATGGTACCGAGGATTCTCAACAAGGAAGCCAAATGTTAAGGTAAGACAGGCCGACAGCTTCTGCTCCTCACGCTTTCTTCCTCTTAAACTTTCTCCATTCTCTTTTTTATATTTTTTACCACATCTTCAATTCCCTTTCTTCCCGTCTTCCTCTGCTGTGGTGATGTTGAGAAAATGGATTATTTATTTAGCCAACATATCTGACTGCATGTGTAATGCGAAGGGGATTTTTCTGTGTATAATTTGCCCACATCCTCACGTGTCTGAATGTTTGAATGATGTTTTTTTTTTCTTCATTTCCACTTCATATTTGTGCTTTTTAGAAGCAAAGACAAACCCCAGAAGTTAACTCATCAGACAACAGATGTGACTTGAAGTACTGAAGTGGATTTTTAAGTGCCGTATCTGATGGTGTGATTAGGTAATCAACATCTCTAAACAGATTTTATTGGAGCAGTCTTCCCGACCCTGTGCTTGATCTGACTCACACTAACAGCCTCTCTTTTTTTTTTTTTTTTTTAAAGCACCATGTCTGGAACAGCAGCTAACAGGCTTCTGGGTTTTTAGTCTTTAAAAAAAGAACCTCTTTTGTGTTTTTTTTTCCCCGCTCTGTCCCACTGTCACCCGCCTTCGATTTTATTTGGCTCCATCCTGATCTGTGGGTCCGTAAGAGGCTTTACTGTCTAGCTTTACTATATCTAGACAGCAGTGTCTCCTCTATCTGCTGTGGTTCCCCGCTGGGTGTTTTCTGTGCTGTAGACAGGGGAGGTGTTAACATACGGGAGATCATCTGCGCGGGTTTTGTATTTCATCTTAAAAAAAGGGCAGACGCAGAAGCTGAGAGGTGAGATAATAAAACGGAAGCCCCTCTGGTATGGCTTTGAGATTCGCAGGAATGTTTGCATCAGTGTGACGAGCGTCCCCGATTTGTCAAGTGAGAAAAAAAACTGAGATTCCCATAAAGATATTTTACACATTTTCTCAATTGAAGTTACAGACATGTTTCCATAACATGATATATTTACAGGATCACCACCATAACATGAAAGAGGGTTCTATCCATGTACTGTAGCCCTCCTCTGGCAGACCAATCTAGAGCTGTTACCTGATATATGAACACACTGCTCTGTGTTTCCAGGATGCTTCACAGCCTCTGATAAATGTGGAATTAGGACAATTCCTCATTTTGCTGGAGGGACTCGGTGGTCTTCGAAAACCCATGGCCCCAGCTGTTAAAACCACTGAATCAAAAGAAACACATAGACATGTTTAAAATGGCATTCCTACGATGTGTGATGTTGAACACTTACAGACTCCAACCTACCAATCTGAAATGGAATAACGTACGCAGAAGTGTACAATATTTTAAAGATGGTACCAATCTGCGTAATGCATGAGGCACGTGAAAACATTTCTCAGGCAGCATGTCAGTTGCTACCCATTATACAAGATTGCCTCTGTGAAAAAAAATAGCTAGCTTGCAAGTGAAAATCCTGATCATGTTGAGAGCTTCCGAGGCTGCACCTCCAGAGAAGACTTGACTTATAGTGGACTAGCATAACAGCTTGGCCGTGGGTGGCGCTCTGCCATTCGTTTCCGTAGGTTACAGCGAGGGCAATGGGATGCAGCACAGCGGGGATAATCAGAAAGAAAAAAAGTTGAAGCTCAGGTTTCCTCATGCAAATCAAATACCAGGGATGTTCACAGTTTAAAAGCTCAGCTACACTGGTACCAAACACTTCACCCCA
Source organism: Perca flavescens (assembly GCF_004354835.1). NCBI lineage: Eukaryota > Metazoa > Chordata > Actinopteri > Perciformes > Percidae > Perca > Perca flavescens. Next base: position 3,312,158 of record NC_041334.1, read on the forward strand.
CCTCACCTGCATTTTACACAGAAACTCTGTTTCACTTTTGTAGCAACAGCCGCTGAAGCCCAAAAGCTAGACCCAAAACCAAACAGACGATATCACAATTCAACACCATGATCTGATTCTGCTTCTATACACGCTAAAAGGAATGTTTATTTAAATAGAGTCCGATGGGTTTGGTGATGGTGATATCGCGGCTGTGTCATGTTACTCAAAAGGAAATTACTCTTAAACAAAAAGGTTTCTCTCTCTCTCTATTTCTATATTGTTGTGAGACACTTAGAATAATAATCTAAGTCTGTCAGCGGCAAAAACTGAACTTTTAGTGGACGCTAACTGACGGTGAACATTTGTCTTGTAGGGTTACATTACAGCGCGGTTCATAACTGCAGATTCTCACTCCCATCACGTCAAAAACGGACGCTTGGTCAGGTGGCTTTGGAGTTGTTATTGATGCTAAAAGTCTCCTTTAGCGTTAGATCTAAACACGATTTATCTAAATGCGCTTGGTCGGGACTATTGGCGTTACTCCATGACATGCGGGAAGAACAGGACAGTTGGGTTTAGGAAAAGAAGAACAGGACGGTTGGGTTTAGGTAAAGAAAAATGGGACGGTTGGGTTTAGGAAAATAAGAACGGGACAGTTGGGTTCTGGGTGAAAGTCCTGTGTTGTTTGACCCATCCACCACCACAACCAACTCCCTATGCAGATTTACATACTACTCGCTACTGTAGTCGCTCTTAATGCTTAATGTATCTTCAAACGCCGTGTAGCTGCTGCTCTCCCGGTGAGTTCTACACACACGCTTCTGACGCTGACAAACATCCGTATTTTACGAGTTCGGAGTGAGAACGGGTTGGCGTTCTCGCTCTATACTGGACCCATTTCAAAGATTTGAAGTGACCTAGGTTTGTACAAAACATGTCAGTCAGAACAGCAGGTGATCACTGTTTAGTCAGGTTAAGTCTATATCCTTGATGTTCCACTTCTGGGATTGCTCCGTTGCCGCTGGAAAATCAGCCGGATTTCACTCATTTAGGCCGGATATGCGTTGCCTTGGGCTCTCTTTGTGTTGGCGTTCTAACCTCCGGTGGATTTGTGAGGACTATGGTTAACTGCTCCTCAAATCTCTGCAGGGTAAATCCAGACAGCTAGCTAGTCTCTCTGTCCAATCTGAGTTTTCTGTTGCACGACTAAAACTACTTTTAAACGTACACGTTCCACCAAAACAAGTTCCTTCCCGAGGCTATTTTGCAGCGGCACCGCAGCTTTTCTCCGGTGCTTAGCGCCGCCCAAGACAATAGTGATTGGTTCAAAGAAATGCCAACAAACCAGAGCACGTTTTCCTCCCATCCCCGAATATTATGTGGAGCAGCCAGACCTTCGTCCAGTGCGCTTTGGAGGAGGGTCTGGCAAAGCGAGACTAGGTCAGGTTTGACTCTGTGTGTGTGTGTGTGTGTGTGTGTGTGCAGCATAAAGCATAGTAAAGCATAAAGAGACACAGGTGCAAAAGTATGTGTGATAGAACTATGCCCACTTGCATGCTACAGAATGCATTCATGCGTTTGCATGCCTTGTATTGTTGCGTGTCTAAATGTGACTGTGTTTGAGCGCTGCCTCTCTGTCCCAGCAGCGAGGCATCAGCCCAATCCTGTTAGTTCCACCATAATCACCTGGTTTCTCTACATCAGGCTCGCCGGATGAATCAAATCGCTATGTATGCCTCAGGTTATGCCTTCCCTGCTCTGACTTTTTCTGTTTCTGTTCCAGCAGCACTAGAAGAACTTCACACTGTCATCGGTGTTTAGGTTACTCTAGTTTCACATTACCAGCTCTATCTGTGTAGTATAGTCTGGCTACACCACAGATGCATTCTGGGATAGGAGAGAAAAAAAACGCTCTGGGATGTTTGCATTCCTTTAAACCAATCCCAATCGTCTTGGGCGGCGCTAAGCACCCGACGCAGCGACGGGGGCTCTGCTAAATAGTCTCGGGAAGGAACTTGTTTTGGTGGAACATTTGAAAATGGAAATGCCTTAAACATATTCTTTGTAAATCTTCACAATCATTCCCTGAAAGAACAAAGCAGGCCTGCCTTGTTGCACCAAACTTTCTTCAAAACTTGAAATTTTCAGTTTCTCGAAGTTTGTTGTTGTTTCCCGTAGGCCTGTAGCGACGTCTACGTCAAAATTACGTCGACGTCATAATTTTGCATCGACGCTTCGCCACAGCTCGTGACACACACCTGGGAGACCAAAACATTGCAGAATGGAGGACGAAACAGCAACCTCCTTACAGAATTCCCAACAAAGCCCTGCAAAAAGCCCCAATAAAAGAAAAAGTCCTAAAAAAGAACAGTTCAATAGACAAAAATCTAAATCATCGAAGGTATGGGAATACTTCAAATTTAGTCCCAAACGTAAAGGTGTCGTTATTTGCGCTCTTTGCCAAATGGAGTTGGCATACCACACCAGCACAACAGCAATGTGGGAGCATCTGAAACAGAGGCACCCCATTGTCACTCGTGAAGGAGACAATAACAAGTACTAACGTTGGCTAAATTAATTTCATGTTTGCGTAGTGTGTTCTGCTCTGCGCACTTTGGTGGTGCTAGCTAACTGTTTATGCTAGGTTAGTAGCTAACGTTAACATTAGCTAGCTACTGCCGCCTAAACAGCTGTGTTTAGCTAACATCAGTTATCATCTAATGTTGGCTTGAATGGCAGCTAGCTTACAGCTGCAGAACACAGCTATCTATAGTAGCTAACGTTAGCTAACGTTAGCTACTAACCTAGCACGAACAAACTGCACAGAGAGCTAAGATGCGTTGGTTAGCCTAGCATCGAAGTTTTATATTGTGTTTTATATTGTGTTAAACACTCTCAGGAATGTCTACACTGTGCACTGCACAGTGTTTTTTTGCACTATAACTTTTTAATTTTTTGAACAAGAGAGTTATGTTGGTACTGTAAAAGAGTAAACAGGCTGGCCTTTCATTTGGTAGAACAGTAAAATGATTTTATTTATTTTATTTTGTGTAAAGCAGAAGATTTTTAGCTGTGCAAAACTGTTTAATAAAGTATATTATTAAGATTTTTTTTGGTATTTATTTGAGATACATTATGGTTTTTATTAATTGAGCAACAGAAAAATAATCGTTATATTAATCGTCCAAATAGTCGTTAGATTAGTCGACTAATCAATAAAATAATTGCCCGATTAATCGTTTAATAAATAATTGTTTACCCCCAGCCCTAGTTTCTCGTAGAGAACCGTTTGAGAACAGAAACACACAGAGAGTTTGCACCAGATGTCTTTATCCTGGAAATGTACGTCCGTTGAGCCAGACTAAGATTACTCATCTCTAATGTAGGAGCACTATAAAGAAATTTCATATTTCACATATTTCACATATTTCACATATTTCATGTGTTTACTTTGTTGAGGGATGAGTGAACAACCTTTGGAGAGTCTTGTATGAGTGAATGTCTTGTTTGTATGAGTTATGTATTATATATTTTTGCACTTACCATTACCATTATTGTTGTTGTTTTTTATTTTTTTCTGTTTGACTGCCGCTGTAAGGTCAATGTCAATTTCTGTACTTAAACTAGAGGACCCCCTCGAAAACGAGATGGTTCATCTCAAGGGGTTATTCCTCTTCAATAAAATAAATGTCAAACAAATGTACACTTTTAAGACCCCTGACTGACATTTCTCATCAGTTCCACTCTAAACTGTACAGTTCAGCTAACAAAGGTCTGAAGAGATGTTTGGTATCCCTGACCTTTGAATATAATGCACGAGTTTCTCTTCAGAATAAAGGCAACAGCAGATTTGATTTTGTGAAATGTGTGTGTGCTTGGCTCACTTCAGTGGATGTGTCTGTCTGTCCAGTCACCTTCCAGACTTGAGATTAGACCAATCAGAGGAGAGTGTCAGAAAACACACACACACACACACACACACACACACACACACACACACACACACACACACACACACACACACACACACACACACACACACACACACACACACACACACACACACACACACACACACACACACACACACACACACACACACACACACACACACACACACACACACACACACACACACACACACACACACACACACACACACACACACAGTGTCAGTGTGGGGCCTTTGGGACTGTGCTCGCTGTGCATTAGTCACGGTCATCAGTCCATTTAAGCATGGATCAGCACAGTTTGGCTCACATTCTGTCCTCTGCAAGAACCCAACTCTGATACCAACGTCAAGTACAGGCCGAGTAAATCAATATTACGTCCAAATATTTAGACTATGGGGTATGATCTTAAACGTTTAGACTGCATGGTACAATCTTTATTATACGCCGTCCTAACATTAGATTACATTTATTCATTTATCTGACGCTTTCATTCAAAGCAACCTTACAGTAAGGGCATTCAGCCATGAGGTACACACTCAGAACAGCAAGAATCACATAGAAGAAGTACATTAGCTTCAAATAAGCCTAACTACCAAGTGCAACATATAGGTGCATGTTATTATTTTTTTTTTTTTCACTGTCATCTTCTTAGCCAAGGTGCAGTCGGAAGTGATTTTAGCCTGCAGCGGAAGATGTGTACACTTTCAGCTGTTGCTTGTTCCGCCTTTTTGGAGCTGATACTCAATAAAACATTTCTTTACAGTCTTTCCTACATTATTACTAGTACAAAGTTGTATGTATTTTTTTGTAATTTGGTTGTCAGTAATGTTCAGTGTGGAAAAAAAAAACAACGTTTCTTGTGTCAGTTCAGACTTGAGGTGGCAGGAAAGTTTAGATGCTTTGGATGGTGTCTGTTCATAAAGCAGCATGGATGGAATGCAGCGAGTTAAGTCTGTCAAATAGAACTGAAACAAAGGCGGAGCTCGCTAACGTACGGGATGCTGCCTGTCAGGGTGGACCTCTTTACTCCCGCTGCTGTCGCTGGTAGTTCCCTCTCTCTCTCTCCACACTGAATTGTGTGCTTGCAACGGGTGTGAGTTTGTGTATGTGTTACGTCTGTTTGTGTGTGTTGTGGACTTTGCCTGCTCTGCATTGAGCTGACACAGGTAACGTGCTCTTGTGTCCTTCTCGATAAACAGCATTAAAACAGCATCCCTGAATTCAAAGGAAGGCTCAAAGCTATCGATCACTGAAAAGAAATCCTCCTGTATAACAGGTTGGAAATCTGAAAGCAAAAAGAGGAAGAGGGGAAAAAAGATGAGGAGGTTAGATAGATGTTTGGTTTTGGTGTGTTTTATCACTCTGCGATGTCGAGCTCCTCACCGCAGCCTCAAACCGGGCATAAAAGGCTCCTCTCTGCAGGGAACAGAGAGTGGGGATTACACCTGGCACAATACAAACATGGTTTAGACCACTCCAACACTCTCTGGCTCTGTGAGCTGCCAGTAAGTGTGTGTCTTGAGTGCGCCTTGTATGCAATTTAGAAATGGACAGAGGATCTATTCAGACTCAGCCTGAACACAAGATGAAGAAGTAGAAGTCTGTAGACTGTTGACGTCTCCTAAATGGAAATGTGAGACATCAAACAACTGCACAGAGATGTGGGAAAACTAGTGCAGTTTGTTCTGAGTAAGAACCCAATCTTCCCCAACAATGAAGGCCCTACCTTGTTTGGTCTGGAACTAAAGGTGTCAAACCTCCCTGGATCAAAGTCTGGACCAAACAGCCGGACCTTGTTCCGACGAAAAAGAGGTGGTCTTAGTCTGGATCAAATGGAACCATGGTCCGGTTCGTTACTAGTGTGCAGCATTTTGTGGATGGTTTGGACTTTCGACAAATTAAAGGAAGTGCTGGATAGGGCTGGGTATCATTCAAAAAATGTTGATACCGGTACCAATTCCAATACTGTAACTTCGATACCAGTTACTAAACGCTACTTTTTTCAATACCAATTTAATGAAACAAAAAAAATAAATTACAACATATTACATTACGGCACAAATCTTTTGATTTATTTTGCGGCTCCTACTGCGTGAGCCGAGTCTCTGTGCTCATTTTTATTTCATAAAATATTTTTTTAGACATTATTTAGCTCACTTATTCTGATAAGATTTACTCCTAAGGTTTTGAAATTGGGTATTGAGTGACGAGGAATTTTTCGATACTCAATAATTTAGAGGCAATTCGGACGGTGCCTAAAAAATATTGAATTCTGTACCCAGCCCTACATACCTACGTGCTGGATGTTAGGGGTGGTACGGTTCACAAAACCCACGGTTCGGTTCGTATCACGGGTTTAGGGTCACGGTTTTCGGTTCTGTACGGTTCTTGTTATTTTTTCTTTTAATCTTTAACACTCCAGAATATACTTCAGCATATAGCTAAAATTAGCATATTGAATGCATGTTGCACAAAACATGCACACAGTGGCAGTTCTATATTGTTTTATTTCATCATAGGTAACATGAAATCCAAAATGTTCCCACACACCAGACTATAAACGACGCTGGCCCATCCTCCAGCTCTGGGCAGCCTCTCTCCCACCTGACATCTCTGCAGGTGACGTGACATTATATACTGTCTATGGACGTGACCTGCAGCGGCACCCCACTCCACTTGAGGACCGGTCGGCTCGGTGTCTCTCAAAATCTGACGAAAATCTTTTAAACTGACCTTTGTCGATCTGAAATGAAGACAGATTCAGCAACTGCATGGCCTATTTCTCGCTTAAAATGTTTTAAGAAACACGTTTCGGTGAACTATTTTAGTACAATATGAGATCGTATTCTGAACGAGCCGCCATGACAGTCTGTTTTGAAATTAGGGACCAGCCATACCCATGTGACGCAATCGTCCAATCAGCTGCCATGGGTTGTGTTTGTCACGCCCATCCTGCTCGTCATTTCCATTAAGTGTTTTAACATAGGTGTCGAAAAAGTGGGCACTACGGCAGTAAGAGGTTAGTGCACATTAACAGTGGACTGACGAACCGTGCGGTACATACACGCTCCGAACAGAGACTAGCGAACCGAGACTAGCGAAACGAGACTAGCGAACCGAGACTAGCGAACCGAGACTAGCGAACCGAGACTAGCGAAACGAGACTAGCGAAACGAGACTAGCGAACCGAGCGGTTCGGGTGTTTTTTCATGAACCGTACCACCCCTACTGGAGGCAGGTATGTCATGTAAGTTAGGGATAATGTAGAGCGAGCCGGTCATTATTGACAATTAGAACCCCGACAGGGTGATGCAGCGGGGTCAGCCCAATGTTCCCACAGCCCAATGGTCCCACAGCCCTATGCTCCTACAGCCCAATGGTCCTACAGCCCTATGTTCCCACAGCCCAATGGTCCCACAGCCCTATGCTCCTACAGCCCAATGGTCCCACAGCCCTATGTTCCCACAGCCCAATGGTCCCACACCCCAATGGACCCACAGCCCTATACTCCTACAGCCTTATGTTCCCAGGGCTCCAGACTAACTTTTTTCACTAGGAGCACAGTGGCCCCCCACTGAAAATTTTAGGGGCGCAACCAGGAAATTTAGGGGCACAGACCGTAAATCAACATGCTAAACAAATATTCACATTTCTACTAATTTCCACTGTATTACTAATAAATACTTTAATAATAGATGCAGAAATTACAATGTGCTGTTTCAAATTCAGTGTCACTTTTGAAGATGCAACATAGAAGGCACCATTGCTGTCATGACAGTAAACAAAATATTTAAAAAATATACCAGCTCTGGTCTACAACTACAATGAATTCACCTTAAAATTAAACATGTATTGTTTAGGCTACTACCCTTAGGGTTGGGTACCTTTCGCATCTGAACCAATATTGTTACAGATACCTGAAATTATGGTACTTTTTTTCGGTACTTTCCCTCTGTAATTACAAAACAATTATTTCAGTTGTAAAAATAATTCCAAACCTATTTATCCTATGTACTTAGAACATTATGTTATTTTATTAGAATATGTTACACTCTAAAGAAATTAAACAAAAATAAAAACCCTCTCTCCTCCCAAACCCTACAACCTATTAAATTGAATAATTATTCATTTCTTACTCACTGTAACTTGTTTAGCCTGTTGTATTTTCATCATGACCGTTTTCAATTGCTCTTTAATGTTTCATGTAAAGCACTTTGAGTTGCTTTGTTGCTGAAAGGAGCTGTAGAAATAAAGTTGCCTTGCCTTACAGCCTGTCAGTCAGTCCCCAGGGCACAGTTGCACACTGTTGAGCCTGCTGCTTGTCTCAGAGGAAGTGTAACGTCAACAGCACCGTGACTGTTTTTAATATCATATAGCAGCAAACGCTTTCAGCGTGAAGTTTTTACAAACTGTAACCATACTTGAAACCACTTTATCCGCATCACCCACTGTGACTTCAACAAAACAGCCGACGTAGTTTGCGCCGATCGCACCTCTGCGTGTGTGTGCGCGGGTGTGTGTGTTTGTGTCGGAGCACCGCTTTCTGTCTTGCAGAGAGGACAGATAAGCTTGCGCTTACGTGCAAAATTAGGTCTCATGTTCCTACACTTCCCTTCAATTTAAGCCCTATCCTCCCTCAATTTTTTTGGGGTTAGGGGGCTAAAATCTGATACAAATTTATGAAAAAGGAAATGTGGGAAAAAAATCTTAGAAATGTGGGAACATAGGGTTGTGGGAACATAGGGCCTAATTTTCAGTGAAAAAAAATCTTAGAAATGTCAGAACATAGGGCTGTGGGAACATAGGCACGCTCCCGATGCAGCCTGATTGAATCACCCTGAAGGCGTTCAATTCGCAATCATGACCTTCTCACTCTACATTATCCCGCTTATTACACGGCTACTCATACAGAGGTTTCCTACTGATGAAGCCTGCGTCCCGCTCGGCACGGTTACCTTTACCGCGGATAAGCACGGCTCTCCGGGGAACTGATTTTATTGATTTTAAAAATAGTCCGTCAGAGTCTATGGTGAAAACTCATGTTCAGATGCTTACCTTCAGCAATTTCCTTATGTTCTCTTAATTACCATAATGACTCAAATTTAAGACACCAGAGCAAGCCATAATGCAACACTCTCTGTTACACCGGTACCCTCTCCATTCAAATAGAATATCTCGACAGCGTGAACTCACGAATGTCTGGTCTTCGAATATAAGACAACCCCCATATTTCAGACATAATTTCCAGAAAAAGAGAATGAAATCAGACCGAGGCTGAATGATTCGTTCCTCTCATGTGTATCTGAGGCTTTCTAATCCGAGTGAACATTAGACAGATGACTAACAGGCTACCTACATGTGATCTGTAGTTGATTGATTACAGTGGAGTTTTTCCTGAGATGACAAATGGAGACAGCAGACATTATTCTGGCACATTTAAATAACTCAGCTCAGCCAGTATTGACACTTGATATCAACTTACAACAAAAGAAGTGTAACCGTACCTTGACCTACATTTAGGGAGAGATTGCAGTCCAAACTCAAAAGACTCAGGAACGGCTACAAATCCATTCGGAAAGACGGTGGTACAAAACTGATGCTTTTGTTTATTGTTACGCAGAGCGCGTGTGTCTTTTGGACACGGCTGTCAGTTCGCATAGCTGCAAAGTACGACTAGATGTGAACTGTCTTCCAAAAATATCAGCCAGGGGCAGCGGTTTTAAATTCAACAGGGCGGCCTGCAATGTGGAAACAGAGCAATGTGAATATTTATATATATATATATATATATATATATTCGTTATGGCTCTCCTTTCTTTTAGAATCTCATTGCGGTGGAAACGTCTCCCTCAGACTATTTAGAAAAGCGCTCATTGTTGAAGAATTGTTGAAGAATCCAACCACAACAAAGGAGGAAGATGTACAGTTGTGATGTAATCACTGTAATTTTATCATCCGAGCCGAGTCGGATTCAATTATAGACCCGAGTGCATTATGAAGATGCTTACACAATCCTTTTTTCTCACTCGCAACGAGGACAATGAACCGAGCCGAGTCAAAAAGAAGAGCTCAGAACAGAAGAGAGAAGACGCAAGGGGTGGAAGATAAAGTCCGTGAGGACAGTAGAAGGACGACACAGAGGAGAAGAAAGAAAGGTAAAAGAGAGGAGCGGAGAGTGAAGCACAGCTGCATTGTGACAGAACCGACCAGAACACAACGACTGATGGTAGCTCGGCAGCAGGTGCGATAAGAATGAAACACAGGCGAGTGTAATTACTGTACAGCGGGGAAGAGGAAGAATGTGCTATGTGATTGTAATAAGACAAATCACAGAGAGAAGAATAAAAATGAGAAGGGGAGGGGGGAAAGGCTACGATGACCTCGGACTACGGTTAATCCTTTTCAAATCTGAACGCGATTAGAATAAATTAGCTAATCGCGAAGACCGCATTTAATCGAACGTGAAATATTTCGTTGAATTATATTGATTTAACATATTTGATTAATTTTAATTATTATCTTTACAGTTTTTATCACAAGTGAAATATAAATGCAGGTATAATGTTACATATCCCTGGTTGTTTACAGAAAAGTCCTGTTTTCAGGGGATCTTTCATTTATGTTATATTACTTTATTTAAAGCTATAGTGCGTAGTTTCTGTCGCAAGCCTTCCGTGATCGTGCACATATAATGGAAAGTATGTTGTTGGGTGTCATTGGGCATTTTTAAGTGGGTATATTGAAATCCTGGAGCTTTCTTAGTGGGTATACTGCGTATCACGTAGACTACACCACTGGTGCAGATTAATCACTGGCACCTTGAGCCAAACCCCGTTCAAAAACCTGGCAGTGAACTTCAGGAAAGTGCCTAACACACTCGACTGTCCTGCTGTTACACCCGTAAACTAAACACAGACAGCTGCTTGGTGCTGGCTCACGGCAGTGCGACACTGAATAAATATAGGGGAAACGCAATGCATATTTGGTGGGACTTTTTGCATTGAAATATATATGTACCGCGCTGACACGAGAGAGGAATCCATTTTGGCATCGAACTCTAATGAAGAAAGTGAATAAACTATTCCGACCTTAAATAAAATAATTGGTATCGCCATTCAAATACGTCTTCTTATCAGGTAAATTACAATGGCAAACAATATATTTCTCAGCTACTTATGTCAATTACAGTGATCTCTTTACCCTACAGCACTCCTCCAGGAACCTAAGATGGTCTAATCAGGTCCTTTTAGCTATTCCACAGTCTCCGATGAAAACAAAGGGGGATCGTGCCTTCTCCGTTGTGGCCCCGAGATTCTGGAACAAACTTCCCATTCATAATAGGTCCTCCTCTACTGCCGAGAGCTTTAAGTCTCGTCTAAAAAAACACATTTTTATTCTTTTTCTTAACATAATGTAACTTTGTACAGCACTTTGTTCAGCCTAGGTTGGTTTTAAATGTGCTCTATAAATAAATTGACTTGACTTGACTATAGCTACATGGGAGGTCTATAAACAGTTTTACAGATAGCATAACATATTGCACGCATGTCTCTGATTACAATATATGAGCAAATACTACAGTATGTTTTTCTTCTTCATACAGACTATCGAGCCACGAGCGTGGCTCGATAGTCCGTATGAAGAAGAAAAAAATGGAACAAATAGTCGAATAGTCATATTGAACGGCCAAATCTGATTTGATGGATACAGGTCTATAAAACGTTTCTTGTGCAGCACTTAACACGCAGGCCTCCATGTGTGTTGATAAGTGCTGAGTCGGGAGATTTCTCTCACCCACTGGAGCTATAGGTCACGTTGAGATGAGTGTGCTCAACGAGCTAAAGAAAGCGAAACCAAACACATTAACCACGATGCAATCTGCTAATGCTTTCAACTATGACATGACCTTTGGTGCAGTGTTTGATAGCCCTGTGGTTTACTGACTTGGATAAGGGTTCATAAGTGCTTTAAGCTCAACGCGGCGATATTTAAAGTGTGCTTTTTTTAAAATATGATATGGCCTTAGTTCTGTACCACGGCTAAGTGGTCACCGCCCACTGTCTTTACAAGTAGAGATCAGCGAGGACTCTCTTCCACTTCAATCTGCGCTCTAACTTTTTGTTCCTTTCACAGCCGATGCCCTGCTGCTGAACTAAAACATTGTTTTGAACTCTTGTGTTGTCTTCCTGTCGACCGTGCAACTTTGGGTTTTTCTGGGTCGAAATTTCAACATTTTGTTATGAGTGGGCCAAATTCTCTGGGCGGGCAAAGCAGAGAAAGGGAAGGTAGCCTTTCCCCTTATGACCTCATAAGGAGAAGATTCCAGATTGGCCCATCTGAGCTTTCATTTTCTCAAAGGCAGAGCAGGATACCCAGGGCTCGGTTTACACCTATCACCATTTCTAGCCACTGGGGGATCATAGGCAGGCTGGGGGAACTCATATTAACGTTAAAAAACCATGGGACCTTTAAGATTATATACAAACCCCTTCCTGTGCGTCCTGCATGTAGAAATTTGTGTTCATTTCAAGCGTTTTGTGTTCTTAAATCCAGTTCTACCTGTCTGATGTAAAATGGGACATTAACACTGTGACTAATCCGGAATATTTGAGCTGCTGCTTTAAACACTTCGTCAAATTAAGGACAGCATTCACGTCCAATCTGTCCCTTGTCCTCAAGCTGAAGCCATCTTTTTTAGACAGATAATCCTGTGGAAATGTAAAGTGGTTTGGCTGCTTGGTGAAAGCCAGATTTCAGTGAAATCACTCGACTTGACTGTCAGTTATACATATTGTAACCCATTTTGCTCTTTGAGGAGCATAGGTCACTCTTTATTTTTCTTGGGCGGTCTTTTCCGCTTCCTTCCAGGATGAATGTTGACGTTTCCATTTCGGCTGCTATCTGTGAAACTTTGCCGGCTTGGTTGCCTACCTTGTTTGGATTTTTTTTTTTTTTTTTTGTCGGAACAACAAGACGGGAAAAAGACCTTACACCCAACGATCGAGAGCGCAAAGACTCGACATTTTATTCTATTATCGGAAATTAGTCTCAAAAAGTTGCTTCAAAAGGTCGGTGATAGTCAATGAGTTGACTAATCTGCCCTCTGTCTTTTGGTTTTGGTCGCCTAAAATTTCTTTATTTTTTTTCGTGCTGAATGATTTATTTCCAAGAAACGTCTCTGTTCTACACAATAATTAAACTGGTGCTTCTGCATGATTCTTTGTGGAGAAACTCAGTTTTACAGATCTGTTGATTAACCCTCCTGTTGTCCTCGGGTCTGACCCATTTCTGGCCCATTTCTGACCCATTTTCAAAGTCTCTATATCAGTTTTCTTTCAACCAATTTTTCAAAACAAAATAACAACTTACAATTGCTATATATAGTGTACGTCAGGGGTCACACACCTCTGGAGGCGTTAAGCGTCTTGCTCAGGGACACATTGGTTGATGTATGACAGTGGTAATTGAACCCAGGTCTCTTACACCAAAGGAACGTGTCATATCCACTGGGCCATCACCTCATGACATGGATGGTTCCATACAGCGCTCCAAGTCAAATAAATGGTCAGTTGTGTACGGGTTGGCTCACTGGGTAGAGCAGGTGCACATATACTTGGAGGTTTATGCCTCGACGCAGAGGTCCAGGGTTTGAATCTGACCTGTGGCGATTTCATGCATATCTTCCCCCCCATCCACCCACTCTCTCTCTCACCTAGCTGTCCGGTTGAATAAAGGCAGAAAAGCCCCAAAAAATAATCTTAAATAAATAAATCAGTTCAGTACTTTGATTGAATTATGGGGTTTTTTATTCAATTTTATAGCATTTGAAGAAAATAAATCAACAAAAACGTGGGAAAAAAGTGACAAAAACGTAGGGAAAATCTGCAGAAGTGTTGAAAAGACGACCAAAATGTAAAAAAAAAATTAAAATAGTTTGAATTTGAAATTCTGACCCAGAAAAAAACAAAAAGTTGTCGTTGTCATGGTCCACTGGAAGACAACAGAAGGGTTAAATCAACTAATCCATTAGTCGACAAAATCATACGAGTGTTAGTCAACTAAGAATTTCTTTGTTCTTTCTTTCTTTCTTTCGTTTTACACACATGCTCCATTACTGTATATTGCTTCGTTAATGGCTAAATCATATGCAAGTAACAATGCATGAAATCCAATCCGTTACGTGTCACAGAGAACGTCTGAGCCCGGGAAACCATGGAAACGAGAGCCTCAATTCCCTTTACACAGTTGGACGTCGCATGACACGGTATATTAGCGTATAAATGGGAAAGCAAGCCCATTTTGTTTGCATAAACAGACGCACATTTGCATTCAATCTAAAATATGGACAATAGAGCAGACACGGTGGCGCTCGGGGTATTTAGGTATTTAACTATTATTTGTATTTGCTCTGATTTGTCTCCTGGACCATTGTGGGAAACAAACAATTGGATGTTCTGCACTTTTGACGACCAGTGAACGTCTGTCAGGATTTACAGGTTAGAAAGAAGAGGCAAGGGTCTGCATACATCTCTCTGCCACAGCCCTCCCTTTGTCTTCTCCACCGTACATCTCTTTGTCTCCTTCTTTTCCTTTAAAGGGGTGATAGAATGATTATATAGGGTATAATAGGGTATGTAACATTGATTGGGCTGAAAATTGCCCGAATGCTATTTCATTAGGCCCTTAACTACCCTGTGAATATGGCTCTATTTGGAACAAGAGCTTTTCTTTCAAATATGGTATGCTCATGAATATTCATGAGCATATATAATGAGCTACGTGCTGATTGGTTTGACAAACTACATAGAAACATATGGGAGACTCGACAGCAGGTCTCATATTTCAGATACTGCAAAGTTATACATTGTTTATCGGGCTATTTCGTTATTAAATTCACTTCTGAGACTTTTTTTAGCGAGAAATTAACTTTAAAAAGCTCAAATATGGGCCATTTACGAAAATTGATGGCCAATTGCAAATTTAGTAAGACTGTGTGACGGAGTTCAGCGGCCGGTGCTGCCTGTGTTGCTGCCTCACCGCCCGGCCTGCCTTCCTTCACAGACCCCGGCCTTCTATGAGGTACTTGGAGCTCCGTCACGGCAGCCCACAGCACTCCATACCCGCGCAAAGTCACTGTTTTTTTGCGCTAATGGACAACCAAACGCTGCTGCCCTGACAGAGCTCCAGGGCCTGCAACCTTATATACTGTCTATGCCTGCAGCTCCCCTCTTCCTGCTAGCTAAATGGCCCGTGTATGTGAGTGAGAGCGTGGTCAGCGAGCTCGTTACGCCAGCAATCTCTTACCACAGGTTCCAGTTACTCTTTTAATGTGTGTAATTATAATGTGTTGAGTTATTTAAACAAACGATTGGGGAAATAAACGCCGCTTGTCTGCGAGTCCCATTGATAGAGCTGGATGTGATGTGTAGCTACAAATCACGGATAGTTAGGTTCATTTTTGGCGTAATTCGAGTATATTTCCATTTTGAATTTCGTCACGTCACTTATATAACATCTAACTAAATGTTTTATAAAGCTAACAATGGCGTCCGATTTCAAATTATTGAATATTTGTGAAGAGTAGGGCTTTCGTTAGCTGCAACTGTCCCTTCAATCCTAGCTACATGTGTAGCTACAAATCACGGATAGTTAGCTTAATTTTCGCCGTAATCCGAGTATATTTACAGTTTGAATTTTGTCACGCCACGTATACAACATCTATCTAAATGTCTTATAAAGCTAACAATGGTGTCCGATTTCAAGTTAATGAATATTTCTGAATTTCAGAGGAATTCTAAGAGGAGGCTAGCTAGCTCTCATTGATAGAGCTACAACCAGCCGCAGGCTCTATCAATGAGACTCACGGACAAGCGGCGTTTATTTCCCCAATCGTTTGTTTGAATAACTCAACACATTATAATTACACACATAAGATTAACTGAAACCTGTGGTAAGAGAATGCTGGCATAACAAGCTCGCTGGCCGCGCTCTCACTCACACACACTGGGCATTTAGCTAGCAGGAAGAGGGGAGCTGCAGGCCTTTGAGCTCTTCAGAGCAGGGGCATTTGGTTGTCCATTAGCCCAAGAGACGGTGACTTTGCGTGGGTATGGAGTGCTGTGGGCTGCCAGTCGTGACGGAGCTCCAAGTACCTCAGAGCAGGCCGCAAAACGAATCCCACTATGGCCACGCCAAGACCCGCCCTACGAAGCAGCCCGATTGGTTTGGGTTAGGCATTTCACCTCGAGTGGTTAAGGTTAGGGTTAGGGGATTGGTCAGGGGATAGGACCTGTACATGTAAGCATGGACGCCTGGCCAATAGTAGTGTGTGAACGCTATTGAAGGGCGGGTCTTTGGCGTGGCCATAGTGGGATTCGTAATATCGCGAGCAGGCCGGGGTCTGTGAAGGAAGGCAGGCCGGGCGGCGAGGCAGCAACCCAGGCAGCACCGGCGCTGAACTCCGACTCAGACTACCTGATCTCAGGTCAGTTGTGTAGCCTATGTAAATGTTGGGGCGTGACCGTTCTCTTAATACAGGGCTCGAGAGTGCGACCAATGTGTAAGGGTGCGACTAAGATGTTTCCTAGGTTGTACTGGTGCACCTAACGTCCTCGCATCCGCTGCCTCTCCACTAACGAAGCAATGTCGTTTATATGGATATGGTTTAATGTTGCGTTACATGACCCATTCCATCTGGAAAGCTGTGCCTGTGTTTGGATCTCTCCTCCACGCAGCCCCCCCCCATTCACTTACACACGGCAACATGGAGAGACACAGCGCCGCTGGTCCAAACTCCCGACGTTTGTCTACAGTTTTAATTGTTATTAACACAGCTGTATATTGTTAAGTATGAGAGGGAAACCTGTATTGGTACCAGTGTTTCCGCTGGTAACTCTCTGTTACTGCGGCCGCCACGGCGAAACACACATTAGAAGTTATTATGCGACTAACTTCAGTTGGTTGAGTAATAGCGTGTAAGACGGAGCCTGCTGGATCATAGTTCATAAAAATGCAGCGCAGTGACGATACAGACATTTCATATCCGACACAAGACGGGTGTAACGCTGCTAATGAGTCAGCCATCACTCTCTGAGTAGCCTAGCATAATGCTTCAGTCCATCACACTCCCTCGGTCTTTCGGTCGTTCTTTTTTTTCTTTTTTTTTTTTTTTTTTTAAAAGATTTCGGCCTTTATTTTGATAGGAAAGCTGAAGACATGAAAGAGGGGAGAGAGAGGGGGGGGGATGACATGTAGGAAAGGGCCGCAGGTCGGAGTCAAACCTCTGAGCTATTGCATCCTCTTTCTCTTTTAATCAGTCTGTTATTGTTTTTGAAAGCTTATGAAGGAGCTTTCTCAGATATATATTTTTTTTATATATCCTAGGCTATTTATTTTAGATAACTTTCATTTACATGTGTTGCAGCTGTATATTTTCAAACTGGTAAAGGAAACCCTGTTTTAATAAAAGAGCTTGTGAGAAGTGGCTTTGACTTAAAACTGAACATTTAGCCCACTTTGTAAAAAAATACAGAGCTATATCGGCATTCAGCGTTACGGCAATGCAAGGAAAAATTTGGGTGCACCTAAATTTTGTGCTGGTGCACCTAAATAAAAAAAGTTAGGCGCACCAGTGCAACCAAGGCAAAAAGTTAGTCTGGAGTCCGTTAATACACCCATGGGCTGACAAAGGTTCCGGTTTTTGGGAGGTTGACGTCAACTTCCAGCTTTGTTGAGATTCGCCCGTTTTCAGCGGCAGTTTCAAAATATGAAATCTTCATAGTAAAGGGGTGTCAATTGGATTTTGAGCTCATATGTGTGTCCTATTTACCCACCGAACTGTCGTTATTCAGCTATGACAGGATGAAATCAGTTTTGCATTCTATCACCCCTTTAACTGTATGTAGAGAGGCGTCACATCTGACATGTGATTGGCCCCTGGAAGACACTTTAAACAGGTCGAAACAAGGTGGCGCGCGGTATTTGTGGCTGACTGCTCCGGAGGGAGACTGTGTTATTTGTGGGCCGATGACGTTTTTACTGCAGCCTTGTTCCTCTTCTCTTGTTCGCTCGCCCTCGTGCTCCGGGTTCTGTATCTGTTTTATGCTTTCTCTTGTCTTTCTCTGTGTCTGAGGAACTCGTTCACCTTTATGTTCGTCTTGTCTCCGTCTCCCTCTTTTCTCTCTCTTTCTGTCTCACAAAATGACCTTTTTTAAGTGAACCGCTGTTTCAACACCATAAGCTAAATTGGGAACAACAAAGCGCACACACACACACACACACACACACACACACACACACACACACACACACACACACACACACACACACACACACACACACTTTGAGCGTCAGAGAGGAGCCTGAGGGTTTGCTGAATTCACTGACCTGTTAACCATCTACTGTCACAACTAACTGCAGAGACAGGAACTGTGTGTGTGCGTGTGTGTGTGTGTGTGTGTGCATGTGGGTGTGGTGTGATTCTAAATCAACTTTTGAACGTACACACGCTAAACCAAAAAAAAGACATTTTGGCTATTTTGCAGAGGCACCGTGGCTCCGTTCGGCGGATTTGTGATTGGTTTAAAGAAATACCGATGAAACCAGAGCACGTTTTTTTCCCCCATCCTGGAATGCTGTGTGCAGCGCTGCGGAAGGTCTGGCTATGCGAGACTAGTCTGACTACGGAGAGGACATTTTCCACACTGTGGGCCCTATTTTAAGGATCTGAAACGCAAGTATGCAAAAATGTTGCGTCCGTGTAGATGAGAGAAGCAAAGTGTATGCGCGTTGTACGCACACTACATTATGGCCAAGCATATTACGCCCCTAAAATAGCATCTGAAAATACTGACTTTAGACTAGGTTTTTCCTGGTCAGTGGCGGAAACTGCAAAATAGCACCAGGGAACGCTTGAACACGCCTCCTCTTTTCGCTGAACCGCCCCCGGGAGCACAAATACATTCCCCCTTATTTACCGACGTGAGTCTGTAGAGGGAAAAGTCCGCTGTGCGTCGGGTGCAAAATAGGAATGATACATGCGTCGGTGTAGAAAGGCAATTGCGCTGAGTGCCAGATAGGGCCCTATGTGTGTTTCTGGTTCGGAGCAGACAGGTAATTGATGGAGCTCCCTGGAGGCCGGGCCGACACCTCTGAACCACTCCTGTCAAATGCACCACTAACCACAGTTACTCTATTTCTCCTTAGCACTATTGTTCTTGTCTCTTCGTCTCTTAATAGGTCTCTCTCCGACTCTCTCTCTCTCTCTCTCTCTCTCTCTCTCTCTCTCTCTCTCTCTCTCTCCCCTCTTCATCCCTTCTAAAAATACATTCACACTTGAATAACAGAGGGAGGTTCTCCCCTATGTTTTATTATGCCACGCTCGACCCTAAAAGGTCTTCTGACAGGCGCAGCAGAATGCATCTCTGTCGACAGGAGAAGTCGAATAAGACTGCAGGGTTATTATGCTCGATGGCACTGGGTGGCTTTCTTTCCCCAACCGCTGCAGGCCGAGCTTTCAGAGCACAGATAGGACATTAATCCATACACACATACACACACACACGCTTGCACCTAGGGGTGTAATGATACATCATTCTGGATCAATGTATCGATTCAGTCCTCAAAGATCCGATATTATCGATACAAAGTGAAAACATCGATACATATCGTCATCTTTAAGATGCGCTTTTATTTTGAAATTCCCACTTTATATTTACTGTTTTTTTTATTGAAAACAGTGGTTTGTTTTTAATTTACGGTACATGTCTGGAAGAGTCTAGTAATGAAGTGACTGAATTACATCATATTTTAGTTAAACTTTATTTTTTAAAGATAATTTTTTGGGGCATTTCCAGCCTTTATTTTTGAGAGGACAGATGCTGACTTGAAAGGGGAGAGAGAGGGGGGAATGACATGCAGCAAAGGGCCGCAGGTCGGAGTCGAACCTGCTGCGTCGAGGAGTAAACCTCTATATATGGGCGCCCGCTCTACCAACTGAGCTATCCGGGCGCCCGTTTTAGTTGCTTTTTGTATGTATATAAATGTAGCCGATTGAGTTAAATGGGCTAATGTGTCGTCTTATATCGGTCGCGGGCCCCTGAATTGAATCGAAATCGATCGTGGCAGACTTTGTGATATCTGTAAATATTATATCGTTCCAGGAATCCACATAATGCCGTATTGTGATTTACACCCCGACAGTACTTGCACCTAAGCTAATACTGTATGGATGTTTTCTGAATCGGCATGCAGGCTGGCTGACAACTGAGGGAACCCATAAATAGGATCCTAACACACAAACATACAGTAGAGGATGTTTTTATACATGAACGAACAACCGAGCACAAATACACCCACTAACGTCAAGTCCTGAAATAGATTCCCTCCTCTGCGTCTGCTCTTCTTTCCCTCAGTAGACCGCTGCAGCACCAGCTACACTTTGTTCATTCAACAGCTTTTTCTTTCTACACTCCCCAATTTCCATAAAAATACGTCCCGAGCCACTTGAGATACAAAGATTTAATGCCACAAAATACATAATTGCTTCCACACTGGAGGAGGACTAATGCGGGTAGCATTTATAGTGTGTAGAAGACAAAGTAGAGCACAGAGTTTCGTTCCAGGCAGAGACATCAGCGGGTGTCAGTGGGGGCCACGCAACAGGGGCCACGCATGCTGCGGAGGCACTGATTGGCTCGTCAGAGACCTGCGGTGAAATCACTGTCTTACATCTGTCGCGCTGAAACATTAAGGGGAAAATAAAGTAATTTAAAAGTAGCAGAACTGGGCAAGTTGATGAGCAGCATCTCTGTGAAACATACACGCTTCTGGGGCTGCAACTAACCAGGGCTGTAGTCGAGTCCACCTTTGTAGAGTCAAGACAAGTCCAAGACCAGGACTAGTCGAGACTGAGTCAAGACCGAGTCCGAAGAGGTTCAAGTCCAAGTCAAGACCGAGTCCAAATGAGAGACAGTCAATACAGTGACAGAAAAAAAAAAGAAATCCGAGTCAAGACCACTTACTTACCTGTTGATAATTTATGTGATGTGAGAGACAGTTTATATTCTTTTTTAAGATGATAATTTTGCGTTATTATTTGTATAATCAAAAAGCAAGTGCAGAGTAACACACTATAGGATCAAATTAGTCCATGTTATTTACTTTAAGTTTAAAATAAAAATGTTCTCATTGTACAAAGTGCTTGCTGTCACTCTGTTTGTGGCCGAAATGAAAATAACAAGTTTAAAAGTTGATAACTAATCAATTAATCGATTCATTTTTGCAGCTCTAAATGTTTCTACAAACATGTCCGCCAAAAAATATTCATGATGAATGGAGAAATAATACACATAAAGTGAGTGGGCACTGAACTGTAAATTAAACATTATGGATTGAGCTTAATTTGCATAAAACAGCCAAACAAAAGAGTGTTTCTAATCTATATATTTTTCACTAAATCCCCGGCCACCCTAAAGTTAATTGGTACCGCACCGTACTCACTCTAATGAGCCAATCAATCAAGATTAAAGTCAGGAGTTTCACTTTTACACAACAGTTTGTTTGAAATAAAAAGGTCAAAGTTACATAAAAGACATACTAACTTTTCTTTAATTATTTTTTTAATTACCAAAAAGAGGTTTTTATCTACACTGTTGTAAATATCCCTCATTAAACATAAAAAAATCCAAGAAATATGTTAAATGTCCTATAAAATTAAAGCTACAAACTATATTTAAAGTGGCTACATGTAACTTTCAGTTTGTGTTGATTCTAGCGTCCGCTTTGGACCAGAGCGGTAGTGTTTTTACCACACCTGCTGTCGTAAAAGGTCTTTTCTTTACGGTGCTGTACTGCCAACTGTAGATTTCTGAGTAAGGGTTACCGGGAGGTCATATAGCTGCGTGAGCTAAACCAGGTATCACTGTCACTGTGCCACGAGCCAAAGCATTAAAGTGCTCATATTGTGCTTTTTGGCTTTTTCCCTTAACTTTATTGTGTTATATATATCACTTTATAACACACGTTATAATGCTCGCCTAGCTGCAAGCGTGGCACGCCCTCATACTCTGCTTCTGACTGGCTAGTAGTCCTTACCTAGGTACTGAGCATGTGCGACTCCCAACAAAGATGGAACAGAAGTGAGATGTCTCACTCTGTAGCTAAAACAGAGAGCTCAACACACAGGATGAAAAGAGGAGCTGTAGCAATGTGCAGTACAACAAAAATATGGTGTTCATAAAAATTAAGCCATGTAAACCTATTCTGATATAACCTCTAAATACAGTTATGAACCTGAAAATGAGCATAATATTAGCACTTTAAGATTAATAATAATTAGTTGTAGCAACCAACGTAATAATATATTTCATGGAACCCACAGATGCTTTACACAAGTAACGTTACAGGGGGACAAGGGCACAGAAAATAGTAAGCAAACACAAACACGGAGTAAAAGGAAAACGTCGGCGCTACATATAGCAACTTAAATTATTGAAACTACTGTTTATTTTTATTTTTATTAACAGTATTTTTTGAAACCCCAGCTGCTATAATATTACAACCTTTTACAGTTTGTTTTTACTGTGTTTTGTAGCTATATTGTGAGAGTTTATATTAAGTCATTAAAACCAAATGAAGCGACCCGGCTGACATGCCAGCAGCTTTTATTCTAACCTTCACAGTCCCCGTCCCCCCCATGAATTATTGATCAGTACACCTCGGAGACACACTGCATGTGCTACAGGGCAGCTAGTCTTCTCTCTACATGTTCTGCAGCTTGTTCTGTCTGTCTGTGTTACAGGTAGGAGAGCAGTGGAGGGTACTTTACAGTACATTAAATATTCATAAAATAAGCTTTCCTAACTCTAGCATCACGGCTCGAGGGATGGTAAAGTCAATAGGTTTGTTCGGTTCACAAAGTCTAAAGTTCAGACTGAAATATCTCCACAAATATTGGATGGATTGCCATGACATATCGACAGACATTCACGTCCCCAGAGGATGAATCCTAATGATTTTTGTGATCTGCTGACTCGGCCTTCAGCACTCTGGCATGTGGCAGAAATATCTCAAAGTTTAGTTATGGGGATTGGGGCTGCCCCCTCCTAGTCGATCGGTCGACTAATCTGTTGTTTTGGTCTTAGTCGACTAAGATTTCTTTAGTCGATTAGTCATTTTTTATGCTTTTTTTTTATGCTGAATGACTTATTTCCAAGAAACGTCTGAGCACATCTCTGGTAAACACAAGATCTAAAGTGGTGCTTTTGCTCGATTCTTTGTGGAGAAACTCAGTTTTACAGGTCTGTCGATTAGTGTAAGTCGACTGAGAATTTCTCGAATCAAAGACAGCCCTGATGGAAACAGTGGCAATCCATTTTCTGCCAACGGATGCAGGTCTGTGTGGTGCTAACACTGTTTTTGTCTGTGAAAGTGAGTCCCGAGGCTCTTGAAGGTGCGCTGGATGCCTTATTTTCATGAAATGTTTATGGTGCACGTGGCTACATACAATTTATCCTCATTAGTATAAAAAAAGAAATTGTTTGATTCTGGTTTAAAATGTTTTTTTTTCTGTCTGTGTCTCTTCCAGGGAGTTTTCCCAGCCAGCTATGTTCACTTGAAGAAAGCCATCGTCACCAACAGAGGGTAAGTTCACAACAACAACAACGTTTCTACACAAGTAGAAAGTTTCTCCAAAGTATTTTCTGTGTTTCCAACATTATAGATCCATGATTTTCAACTGCAGAGTTAACGTCAGAATAAAGACAACCCGCTTCCTGTTTACACTGGCACGCACATGCCCAATGTGTGTGAGCGGTCATGTGATATGTGTTGTCAGACGTGTAAATATGGATTGGCAGATTAGTTCTGCTACTGGAGCTAAAAGCTTTTAGTGGACAGAGATCGTTTTTGTCTCAAAACGTCGCTTAAAAATGAAAACGTACAGTAGTAGTAGTGTAGATGTACACTAAAGTTGTCATATCGCTGGGAGGAAGAATAAGGTCATGTGACTGTCTTCCACACAGTTATTATTTGATTTCCGAGATGAATGAGACCCTTCAGCTTGATCCTTTTATCTGGTTATCACTCAGTTCCTTCCTCTGTTTGTTTTTTTCTTGCCTTGCCTTAGAGACCGACTGAATCCAAATCCATTTCACTGCACGCAGCTTCCACAAAAACTTGTATTTGTTCATGTTTTTCTCCTGCTGTGAAAAAGATTTCAAAGTGCTCCGTATATTAAAACCAGTCGGCTGCACCTTGTGAAAGTCATGTACAGGATAGTAGGGCTGCTCAATTATGGGAAAATCCAATTCACGATTAGTTACCACGATTACTCATTGACTTTTAGAAAGATGTTGCAATTATTGAACCTAAAAAACGGTGAAAAAGTCCAACAAATAAACAGTGAAAACACCTAAAACTGTCAAATTTCCCTTAATACCATTTGGACACTTTTTTTTTTTTTTTTTCATTCAGAACACAAGACAAAATAAGAGTTACTTGCAAAACTTGTAATGTGTTTTTGTGGTCATTAGGAGCAGAAGTCGTAATCGTGATTAAAGTTTGGATTAATTGCACAGCCCTACAGGATATGTGTAATGATTTAATACCATTAGGGTATGTGTATCTGTCTGCATCTTTGCCATGGCAACACTGATCTGATAGCGTAAGGAAATACAAACTGATTTGCTCTCCCCTCTCGGGATGACGCCACTGTCGAGTGTACTACTTGCTTTCCCACAGTGCCGGGAGGCCTTTTTCTTCTTCTCGTAGCGAAAGCCATTTAAGAGCTAATTTGATGAAATCTCGTTTTTCAGTTGGGATCAGTTGTTTTAAGAGCCACTCTCTCTAAATAAGGTATGAAGCTCCTTGTTTCTGATTCCCTTTCAAGTTCAAGAGTACATATTTTAATACATTTGCATAATGATTGGAAAAAGTTTTTTTTTTTTTTTTTTTTTTAAACTCCCGATTAATCAGAGTTACAGAGCGTGTCTCGATTTGCATAAGAGTTTTTGGATTAAAGGCACGGAGAGTAAATTAATTTGAATTAGTGAATCCTGTATTGTTTTTAAGTAGAGCTCCGGGGCAAAGAACCAGCGGAGAGTTTTTGAGTGGAGAGTCAGAGTGTGTTTTACTGAATCTAGGCGGCTGGTGCATGATGCCAAATATCATTATGGACAAATGACCAAGTGGGTCTAAAAGAAGTGTCTGGTGCGTGTCTGTGTGTTTGTGTGTGTGTGAACATGAGCATACTTCACTGCTCTTCTTTTAGCTTTTGTTCCAAGCTCTTACTATAAAAACAAGGCTACACAGCACAGCATTCGTCATGCACACTAAAGCTCAGTTCAGACCAAAGATTCGCGACAACACGAAACAAAACCGTTTTCGAACTTCGCAGAGAAAAGTTTCAGAAGTCTGAACCAGTCCGTCTCAGCTCGACTCAAACCGGGTGATGGTGTCGCTGCGACTCAGCTGGTGGAGTCTCCAGAGGCTGGTTTTAGAACGTAAGAGACGTCTCCTGTTTCAACAGCCAATAGAGAAGTCAGCTGGTGGAGTCTCCAGAGGCTGGTTTTAGAACGTAAGAGAAGTCTCCTGTTTCAAAAGCCAATAGAGAAGTCAGCCGGTCCGACTAGGTATATACGACCAAGTCTCTTACGTTCTATAACCAGCCTCTGGAGACTCAACCAGACGTCTCCTGTTTCAACAGCCAATAGAGAAGTCAGCTGGAAGAGGAGTGTGTCTGCTCCTTTATTGTGGACTCAGAGGAGCAGTCGGTATATGATAACTGTCTCTGACATGTGTATTCTTAACAAGTTCAAGAACGATGCTTGTGCATTTCCTGTATTTCACCTTTATGAGGCAAAACAAATTGGCTGGTAAAAAGCCTGTGTGGCTAGTGGATTTTAAAATCCACCTGCTACAGTGGCAGGGTTTAATTTAGAGGCTTTAGGGCTCCTGCACACTGGCTGCGTGGGGTGAGCTTGTCAGCTGCGTGGCATGTCCGTTTTCATTTTGGCTCCCATGTTAAGAGGATAGAGCTTGCACACTGCCTGCGTGACACACACCTCTCACGAGAACGTGTGCCTGCTAGAAATAGAACCGGCGGCTATTTTTCACGCGACAGGCAAGCGTGTTGGAAGTGTTTCCAGGCAAAATAGAATAGGAAAAGATGTTTATATGTCATTTTGACACAAATGCATTTAATAAATGCCATTTTGATGTTTGAAAGTCTCTAGGTTTTGACATAAATGCAGATATAAATGTAATTATCAGACACATTTCTGGTGTGCATAGCCATAGAAAAGGTCACGCAGCTGACACGCAACAGAAACGATATGCTCACGCCATGCAGGCAGAGTGCAGGAGCCCTTAGTCTGATTTCAAAAATACAAATATACAAATAAGTAAACATGGAGTGGGATGTAAAGTGCAAAAAGTAGTGAAGAGTAGTGTGCAAGATGCATATTGGAATGATAAGCATATAATGTGTAGGGAAGTGGGTGAGTGGCCAAAGTGGGGATGACCTCACAGTGAAAGATCAATATATATACTCTATAAGAGGACATTCTTCTGCATTTTAACCTGAAAATCCTGGGCGACAAGCCATATGTAGGTCAAAGTCATGATGGACATACCAAAGAGGTTATAATAATAAGAGGCGACACTCCATGTGAGTGAACTCTTATTATTATAACCTCTTAGCACATACTATGGACTAACTATATGAACTATACAATTTTATACCAAGTGAAATGCTCATTAAAAGTCAATAAATGTATCTGTTTGTGTTATTCAGTGTGTCAGATCCCCTGACAAAGCTACCGCTACCCAGAGCATACGTTTTAGATTGTTTGGCGCACACTCTCACAGGCTGGACTCCAGTCTTTTGGATTCTCTCTTTGTGGCACAAATGGAGATCATTTGACAGCAAACAGAGGTAAAGCTGTTGTTGACACTGGGTGCTGGAAGAAGTGGAACACAAACCGAGAAGTCGCTGCCAACACAAAACAAAGTGTGAAAAGGAACTAACACGGTTCACTGACAGTTCACTGAGTGATTTTCCTAAAAAAGATTTTTCCTCGCCATCACAGTAGGACACTGTGTTCAGTCTCTACTATCACTACTGTGTGTATTGATTATTGACATGATTATTTGAGTTAATTATAGTTCCACATGAGTATTTGTTCAACAGAAAACAAGTGCAGTGACCCTCAGGGCCAGATGTACGTACATTTGCGAACGTAGCGTTGTCAGCGCCACGGCCAACCCGCAGAAAACGCACGCTGTGATACTTCAGCTCACATCGTATTTACCAAACCTGCAGTTCATCGGGTAATCAGCTCCTTCCTCCGCCCACTATACCGGAAATTGTGCTCATTTAAACGCGCAATTGAATGGGCCTTAGTGGTGGGGAAATGTATGTATTGACTAGTGCGCTGTAGCAAAGCGTTAAGTACTGGTGCTATAATAGGGCTGAGTGCAGACTGAGATATTCCCACTGCTGACGCTAGGACTGTTTGAAATGATCCTGATGCCAATATTTGTAATATAGCGAGGAGTTTAACAGCTGCTGGAATGGAATGTGAACGCTTCCCCTCCCATGTCTTTATGGGAAACTCCCACTGTCCCCTTGACCCTCCCATTAATCCATATGCATGACACAGAAAAGCACAATTTGCCATTTTCAGTCCCCGCGACAGGCAGTCTGCGCTTTGACCTCACTGCGGCCTGTTTGTACATACCTCGCCATGCTTTTTTTATGCGCACGTTGCGAAACAAATACGCCTGAAGTGTGGGCGCAAAAGCGTCAGTACATCTGGCCCTCGGTGTCTTTTAAATAACCACGCCAACTCTCATGTCCTCAACTCTCATGTCCTGCCTTCGTAGCTCTCTCCAACTCTTTTAAATTCCTTTTTAATTGCCAGCTGACACTGCACGCAACACAAATTGTTTAAGTTAAAAAGTAAGTGACACAAGTGTACATTATTGAAAATGTATGCTTTTTTTTATTTATAATTAACAATATAAACAGAAGGAAAGCTTTGCCAGCTGTCTCCTTCTCTGCAGGATGAGTACACTCTCAGAGCTGACATTTATAAATATCACAAAGCAGCACTTCAGGAATTACACACAAGATACAAATAAACCTGTAAAACACACACACACACACACACACACACACACACACACACTGCATTCATGCAGGCAGTATTAAACACTCTGAAACATACTACTGTACTGCACAAACACATGGAAAGGCAATTTTAAAAACACACATGGAGTTAACAGAAAATGAAATCTGAATCCTATCTATACTCAGAGATGCACACACCTAAACAAACGTCTTCCTGTAAGTCCCATGTTAGAAAGAGAGAAGATTAGGAGCTTCAGTTGAGCCCCGTCACCTGGGATCAGTGTTACATCAGACCCTTTGGGCACGATTACTATCAGGGTTCTCCCTGCGTTTGGACTGTAAGGTTCAGGTGCAGCACCCGAGCTGATTTGTGCAGCGTCCTAAGCCAAATGAATGTAACTTAAAGAATTTTCTCAGCTTTTATGACTGTAGTTGGACATCTTTTAAGTTTTGTCCACAATCTGCCCTAGCTTTTGCAACATTTTAGACATAGATATGGTGATTATAACGGACCACAATTAGGTAAAAAAAAGAGATGCAAAATTAGCACAGAGGGACACAAACAGAGTAAAGAGACGCCAAAAGAGACACAAAAACATGCAAAGAGAGGGTGCCCGGATAGCTCGGTTGGTGGAGTGGGTGCCCATGTGTGGGGGTTTACTCCTCGACACAGCGGGCCCGGATTCGACGCAGACCTGCGGCCCTTTGCTGCTTGTCATTCCCCCCCCCTCTCTCTCCCATCTCATATTTTGAAACTGCCGCTGAAAACGGGCGAATCTCAACAAAGCTAGTTGCGTACGTAAGCATCTCAAAATCCAGAACCTTTGTCACAGCCGTGGGTGTATTAAGAGAACAGTCACGCCCCAACATTTACATACAGTAGGCTACACAACTGACCTGAGATCAGGTAGTCTTCTGAATCTAGGTCATGCAAGTCTTTGCTATTCCATTACAAAATTCACTTCTGAAACTTTTTTATGCGAGAAATCACCTATGTAAAGCTCAAATATGGGCTGTTTTACAAAAATGTATGTCTAATTGCAAATTTTGTCCGACTGTGTGTCGGACTTCAGCGGCCAGTGCTGCCTGGGTTACTGCCTCGCCGCCCGGGCCTGCCTTCCTTCACAGACCCCGGCCTGCTGTGAGGTCGATTGAGCTCCGTTACGGCTGGCAACCCACAGCACTTCATACCCGAGCAAAGTCCCTGTTTTGTGGGCTAATGGACTACTAAACGCCGGTGCTCTGACAGAGCTCCAGGGCCTGCAGTTCCCCTCTTCTTAATGCCAGGTGTGTGTGTGAGCGAGAGCGCGGTCAGCGATCTTGTAACGCCAGGAATCTCTTGCCACAGGTTCCAGTTAATCTTATAATGTGTGTAATTATAATGTGTTGAGTTATTTAAACAAACGATCAGTGAAATACACGCCTCTTGTCCGCGAGTCTCATTGATAGAGCCTGCGGCTAGATGGAGCTAGCTAGCCTCCTCTTAGAATTCCTCTGGAAGTCACAAACATTCATTAACTTGAAATCGGACACCGTTGTTAGCTTTATAAGATATTTAGTTAGATGTTGTAGAAGTGGGGTGACGAAATTTAAACTGTTAATATACTCGGAATTACGCCGAAAATGAAGCTAACTATCCGTGATTTGTAGCTACACACAGCTAGGGTTGAAGGGACAGTCACAGCTAATGAAACCCTTACAGTTCACAAATATTCATTAACTTGAAATCGGACACCGTTGTTAGCTTTCTAAAACATTTAGTTAGATGTTGTATAAGTGGCGTGACGAAATTCAAACTGTAAATATACTCGAATTACGACCAAAAATTAAGCTAACTATCTGTGATTTGTAGCTACACATAGATAGGATTGAAGGGACAGTTGCAGCTAACGAAATACCTAGCTAAACTTCACAAATATTCATTAACTTGAAATCGGACACCGTTGTTAGCTTTATAAGACCTTTAGGTATGTTGTATAGCTAAGTGGCGTGACATTGTGTGTAACATGTGGTAAGAGATTGCTGGTGTAACAAGCGCGCTGACTGCGCTCTCACTCTCACACAACGGGCCATTTAGCTAGCAGGAAGAGGGGAGTTACAGGCCCTGGAGCTCAGTCAGGGCTGCCAGCCTAACCGAGCTCACAGCAGGCCGGGGTCTGTGAAGGAAGGCAGGCCGGGCGGCGAGGCAGCAGCACCGCTGCTGAAGTCCGACACACAGTCTTACCATATTTGCAATAAGCCATAAATTTGAAGTCTCTTTTATATAGACCTTAGTGGTCCCCTAATACTGTATCTGAAGTCTCTTTTATATAGACCTTAGTGGTCCCCTAATACTGTATCTGAAGTCTCTTTTATATAGACCTTAGTGGTCCCCTAATACTGTATCTGAAGTCTCTTTTATACAGACCTTAGTGGTCCCCTAATACTGTATCTGAAGTCTCTTTTATATAGACCTTAGTGGTCCCCTAATACTGTATCTGAAGTGCAAGGTGGAGGTTGGGGGTGTGGCCTTGACCAACTGCCACCATGATGTCTCTCTCTTTATCATGGGTGGGCCAAATTCTCTGGGGGGGGGCAAAGCAGAGAAAGGTGAGGTAACCTTGCTCCTTATGATGTCATATGGAGAAGACTCCAGATCGGCCCATCTGAGCTTTCATTTTCTCAAAGACAGAGCAGGAGACCCAGGGCTCGGTTTACACCTATCACCATTTCTAGCCACTGGGGGACCATAGGCAGGCTGGGGGAACTCATATTAATGTTAAAAAACCTCATGAAGTGACATTTTCATGCCATGGGACCTTTAAGAAGGACACCTTAACTCCCCGCCAAATTCGCGCACCTAGGTTTTCCACAAACCAAGGGAAAACACTGGTTATGCAGGTGCATAGTGCTTCATTATACACTGACAAAGAGAACGATTTTTTATAAGACTTGTTGATATTTTGGCTTGCTAAAGTGAGCCTGTCCTTTATAGAGAAATGGCAGCATTGGTTGTCATTTCTTGTTGCTTATAAGGACCCATGTTTATTGTAAATTGCAGATGAAGCCCAGTGGTTCTACTGTAAAAACACTTTGAGGGAAAACATACTTTTAGAAGCACAGCGTATAAAAGTGTGTGTATATATGTGTGTACTTAACACAGTGGCGTGTTAGTGCGACAGTCAGCTCCCATTAAGGACGCAGTGGTCAAACGGCGGCTGTCCTGCGTTTAACCCTGAGGTTAATGTCAGCATATGGGGTTTGATGCTACTCATTTCTGACACTGGGTGTGTGGGTCTGTGTCTATGTGTGTGTTTGTGTGTGTGTGTGTGTGTGTGTGTGTGTGCCTGCGCTGCTTACTGCTGTGGGACTTTTTTTTTTGGTACAGACTTTGAACACTTTCTTATTATTTATATTATAATATTCATTTCTTCAAAACTGGTCATATTTTCCTTCAGGCGTGACAATACAGTTTTATTGTAAACTGTCTTCTTTTTTTCCTTTACATTCATTCCATCCTGCCTTTTTTGACCGATAAGACCCAATCCATCCCCATCCCATCCCATCCATCGTTTTTCTCGCTGTGAATTGTTTTCTCTTTTTCCCTTCTTTTTTTACCTCCTAAACTGCAGGTTTCACACAAGAGATGCACCTTGAAAGTGCTCATATTATGCTTTTGGGCTTTTCCCCTTTCCTTTATTGTGTTATATATCTTCTTTTTTTTGCATGTTATAGGTTTTTTTAACTAAAAAAGCCCAAAGTCCACCCCAAAGGGACTTACCATCTCCAACAGGAAACATTGTTCACAAACTGCTCCAAACAGCTCTATTGTAGTCCAGGGTGGCAGAACCCCATACTCTGCTACTGACTGGCTAGTAGTCCTTACCTAGGTACTGTCCGGGCACGCCCTCATACTCTGCTTCTGACTGGCTAGTAGTCCTTACCTAGCTACTGTCCGGGCACGCACTCATACTCTGCTTCTGACTGGCTAGTAGTCCTTACCTAGGTACTGTCCGGGCACGCCCTCATACTCGGCTTCTGACTGGCTAGTAGTCCTTACCTAGGTACTGTCCGGGCACGCCCTCATACTCTGCTTCTGACTGGCTAGTAGTCCTTACCTAGCTACTGTCCGGGCACGCACTCATACTCTGCTTCTGACTGGCTAGTAGTCCTTACCTAGGTACTGTCCGGGCACGCCCTCATACTCGGCTTCTGACTGGCTAGTAGTCCTTACCTAGGTACTGTCCGGGCACGCCCTCATACTCTGCTTCTGACTGGCTAGTAGTCCTTACCCTTGACAGAGAGAGGGCGAGCCTGGGAGCGACACACTTTCTGTTGACGGCCACACTAATGCTAATTGTATTTTACGTGTGGAGTAATAAATCATTGCAGTACAAACTCGAGCGCGTCCCAGCGTGTTTGTGCATCTCTCAGTGTTTAGTCCCTCGCGGCAGCACTTTGTTGGACTGCTTCCAGCCGCGACAACCATCAAGTAGTGAGTGTTTGGGTTCATGTGAGGAAATGTGAATGAAAGAGGCAGCTTTATATGTACTGACTTCTTTTTGAGGTTGCGCTTGATGAAGCTCGGGGCAGATCACATCACAGTCCGATTCAGCGTCTCCATCTTTGATGGTGTCTTTTTATCTAACGAGAGCAAAACATATGAAGGGTTTTAGAGAGAGCGTGTTGTCGCGCCGAGACGTTTTTAATGAGCGAAGAAGTCACGCCACCAGACACCGACTGATCCCAGATTCAGATCCAGTTGTGTTTGTAAAATCAGATCATCTCAATTACTTTAAAGTCACGTTCAAATGAAAGATTGATGCGCGGATCATCTCATCTCAAGTTTTGGGAACTGGTCGGCAGAGAAAGAGAGAAGTTCACCAAAGAGCATTCAAACTATAAAAGCTGAACAAACGCAGTCAAAAAACGGCAAACAAATAGCTCCAATAAACTTTGTTTCGAAATAATAAACCGCTACCTTTTTGGTACTAAGTGGTCTTTGGAATCAGTATTTCAAGAAATGTTTCAAAGAGGTCAAATCATGGAAAGCTCTGTACACAAAATATGAAAAGACCATCAAATCACACGGCTGGATTTATGATGTCAGTTAAAGAAAGAGAGAGAGAGAATAATAAAGTTCACTGCACTTCGGTTGGGTTTAGTTATTAGGTGACGCAAGCACAGACAAAAAGAAGTCCCCAAAAATCACAGAGAGAGAGTTCAAGAATACAATATTTGCATAGAGAACAGCATAGGGACATGCATAACTAGAAACACATAAATATTAGGATGAAGAAAAACTGTCTTTAGACTGATGAAGGACAGAAATCCGTTTTGGGCAGAGAGAGAAGAAGAGGCTCGGAGTTTTAGAGTAAACGGTCAGGCGAGATGAAGGAGGGAGAAGACTAAAAGCTGGAGAGATAAGTTGAGTGCACAGAGGGGAAAGCAAGTGTGTAGATGAGGGGAAGAAAAGATGGCAGAAGTGAGACAATTAGGAGAAAGTGGAAAGAGATGGCGTGGAGGAATAAATACCGAAAGGAGTAGATGGAAGGA
Organism: Perca flavescens; assembly: GCF_004354835.1. NCBI lineage: Eukaryota > Metazoa > Chordata > Actinopteri > Perciformes > Percidae > Perca > Perca flavescens. The sequence goes on from NC_041334.1 coordinate 3,345,758, forward strand.
GAGGAGAAAAAGGAAAGGGAACATTTGCAAAATAAGAGAATAGTATAGGAGAAAAGGAAAAGCAGACTAGATACAGAGGCTACATCTACACTACTACGTTTTGGTTTTTAAGTGGTGTTTTGAGACAAAAACTACCTCCGTCTACACAAGAGTATTTTCTCCAGTAGCAGAACTAATCTCTGTTTATACTTACACAAAATTCCCACAAAATGGGCCTGAAATTAACCCCTGAAGCTATCAACCTGCCTGCTACGTTGGCATTAGTTGTTTTTTTGGCCGGCTAAAACCAAAAAGGAAAAGGAAAAAAGATAAAAAGACACTTTAATACCAAGTGGTCAGTTGGCAACAACGTCAAGTTGCGTGAGTGTCTGATTTACGACGGCAGTACAAAACGAATGGACTGCAGTGACTGTCAGAGAAAGTGGAGTTAAATCACTTGGTAATCGGAACTAAAAACTTCAAATTAGAAGCAATGAAGGACCACAAAAAGTCAATTCTAAAGAATTGGCTTGTAAAAAACCTGTGTGGCTAGTGGATTTTAAAATCCACCTGGCAAAGTGGCTGGTGGCCAGAGAAGTTAAAGTGCCCATATTATGAAAAAAAAAAAAATCTGGGATTTGGGGTGTTATTTTGTGTCTCTGGTGCTTCCACACGCATACAAACTTTGAAAAAAATCCATCCATGCTGTTTTGAGTGAGATATGGTTTCTGAATGTGTCCTGCCTTCAGTTTCCGGGTGAGCTGTTCAAAGTCTGCACGGCTTTCTACGTCACTAGCCAAGACGAGGGGCCTAGGGGGCTAACTGGTAGCATGCTAGCTCTTTCTCAATGGCAAAACACTGCTACAACACACAAATTCACCCTAATCTACAAAATTAATTGTATAGAACTACTTCCATGTCCCTGTTCTGCAGGTATTCCACGCAAAGTTAGAAGAGCGCCCTGGTTTAGAAGAAGTCTCCCAGCTAATCCTGCCTTGTACAGGCCGAAGTTGGAGAAACAGCTAGCTAGCTCATGTAGTCCTTACCTAGCTACTGAGCATGTGCAACTGACAACAAAGATCTTACAGAAGTTGAGAGGTCTCACTCTGTAGCTAAAACAGAGACCTGAACACTCAGGGTGAAAAGAGGAGCTGCAGCAAAAATATGGTGTTTTTTTGAAAATTAAACCATGTAAACCTATTCTGGTACGACCTCAAATTATAATTATGAACCTGAAAATGAGCATCATATGAGCACTTTAACTTCAGGCCCTGCACATGACTATTCACGTATACTATACCACGTGTGTGGCGGTGTAAACAAGGAAGCAGCATGCTTGTTCCAAAGGTCTCCGTTTGTGTCTGTCAAGATTACAAAGCAACCTCGAAGATTTAAAAACAAAACGGGGTCAGCGGGGACTTTCAAAGGCCACCCTTTTAGTGGCTCGGAATCGCTGAAGTAGTGTGAACAAGGCGTAAACGTAGAAAAAGATATACGTTTTTCAACCAAAATGTGGCTGTGTAGATCTGTGATTCCCAACCAGGGGTGGTGTAGATGTAGGCTACATTTACATTTCTTTGTTTTGGTTTAAAAAGGAATATCTTCTGCTACGTTTCCCACCTCTCATTCCCCCTGCTCTGGTGTTTCCGAACCCCTAAACCAGAGAAATTTTAAAAACTCTTCCGACCCGTTTTGGTTTGGAATCCGTGGGGTTTTGTTGCAGTCTCAACGGTGACACCGACGCCAACGTTTCTCCTCCTGATTGGGTCTTATCGGTCACGAGGTCTCGTTCTCTGAGACTAAAGCTACTAACGTTACCATGGCAACTACCAGCAGCGGGCGGAGTCTCCACGCTGCCTCCTGTTCATGCCCAGTATACCAGAATGTTGATGAGATATAAGGTTTGGGCGCTGTTAGTTTGAACAGAGATTAGTTCTTCCGTTGGAGCTAAAATCACTTGTGTGCACAGAGATCACTTTTGGCTCAAAACTCTGCTTGAAAATCAAGACGTAGCGATGTTAATGCAAAGCCGTAGCCTGAGAGGAATGATGGAAATGTGCCAGAACAAAGACAACTTGATGAGGAACAATGTGAAGCAGGGAAGCCGAAAGGAAGGCGGGAAAGAGGAGGGCAAGATCAGATTGAGTGAGAAGTAGAACAGAGGAGAAGAGGAGGGGCAGCGACTGAGATACAAGTGTAACTAATATGGGTGAAATCACCAGGCGACCGGCAGCTACGGCTCCCAGGGCGGATCAGCTCATCTAGCACACAGCTTTTATTAATTAATCAGTTTGGAGAGGGAGAGAGAGAGAAAGAGAGAGAGAGAGAGAGAGAGCGAGAGGGAAGAGAAGTGACACAGGAGGAGAGGGAGGATAGAGAAACCGAGAGCGAGGGACTCTAATATTCCTGACTCCAGGGCTGAGACGGTGACTCAGCTTTCAATTTAGGCGAACAGCGATGTTGGAAATGATGTATGAGGGAGGGAGGAGAGGGAGGAGAGGGAGGAGAGGGAGGAGAGAGCGAGCGCACAGTGATTTCTCAAGTTAGTGAGGTGAGCCGAGGTCTTCGGGTGGCGCAGCCGTAACTCACCGTGGAACAGGTCTGCAAGTGGTTTTAAAAGGTGCTGCTGTGTTTGTACGAACATTCAACACGTTTCCGTCTAGATATTGAACACAACATCCTGAAATCAAAGCAACATTGTGTATGTTTTCTGTAAAGGTCACGAGTGAAGTGATGGAGTGAGCGCATATTAATGAGGCAGCGAACTCTGAATATGGTGCAAGAAACATTCAGGTCCTTCACTTAGAAGTATCAATAACATAGTGTAAATCTACTCTGCTACAAGGACGGTCCAAGGCAGAATGAGTATGATTTTTTCGTTGCAGTTTGTTCACACAATATGAAAAGTTCGCCCCTCCTCCTTGCGCAACGCAACACAACGCAACGCAACACAACGCAACGCAACACAACGCAACGCAACACAACGCAACGCAACGCAACACAACGCACATTTTTTTGTTTTTTACAGAAACTACATGTCACATTCGAATGACATGAATTAATACATTTTCTGCCAAAACAGTTACTGCATGATTAAGTATCTTCAAGAAAACAAAGTGACTGGAATAGTATGAATTGTAGTTGAAACAAGTTGACACATCACGTCCAATTTAGCAGACAATCAATACTTGTAATCATTTGAATTTTTTTTCAATAATTTCACAACTGTATTACTCCTTAGGTGTTAACTTGATGTTAAAACATTATTTTTTTTTTTTTTACTTGCACGGGTTTCCTACTATAGAAGGATTGGCAGGATTAACCAGAGCTGCTCAGCATGTGTGTGTCTGTCGGCCATCTGGGATTTGTTGAATTCGTGTGGCCCTTACAGGCCCTGGCCAGTGGGTGGCAGTCAGTCAGACTCTCAGTACAGTGGGGAGCGGAGCGTCATCATGGGGCCCTCTGCTACCAAGTCATTTTAAAATGAAAACCGTTAGAAAAAAACGGTAAAATATACGATGAATGCATGATGAATAATGTGTCACTTGTTGAGCCAAATAAGCCTACAGTATATGTCAAATAATACACAATAAAAAGCCACATGTTTTGACAAGTTTGAAGAAAACAGTTTGACAGTCAAGGAAAAATGTTTCAGCACCACGGACAGCGACAGCTGATGGACAGCGATGGTGCTTAACAGGCCTAGTGCGCTCAATCAGTGCCACACTATATAATTGACATATCACTATTACATATATTGAACACAAAATCCATAGGTAGGCTACAGGTGCTGGGATGAAGACTTTGAGTAATACAACAGATTTATAACATTCTGAGTGACTTATTCATAAATAAAATATAAATTCTTAAAGACATAGCATGGTCCCTTATTAAATCTTAATCCTCCTCTCCTTCATGGTAGCAAATCTGCCAACCACTTTGTCCTTTTCAATATGTATGTCCCGCTCGGCACACAGCAACGTGAGATTTGACAGTCTGGCCTCATCCATGCACGAACACAAGTATGTCTTAATGAGCCGCAGACGGCTGAAACTTCGTTCGGCGCTGCTGATGGGAAAGGTTTTATAAATCCTGTGGAGAATGGTCCGGTGTGTTGGCATGTTCTCTGTGGCCACGAAAAGCCAGCCCCTGTCTGGCTAAAAGGAGCGGGGGTGTCCACCAACCTGTGTAGGATCCTTCTGTTCTTCTCCACCTGCCAAAATATTGTTCAATAATCTTTTGAAAGTAGTTTTTGACTTAATTTACACAATATTGAAGATAGGTTTACTATAGGTAAGGTAGCCACTGGTAGCCATCCATAGATACATTTATACTGTGCCTTCCACATGTATGTTTAACATTATAACATGCTGTATAAATATTAAAGGAATGTCCCTCCTTTTTCATCCATCCGGCCCAGTTTAATGCAACTAAATGTTATACAATATACATAAAAGTCTGTTATTTCCATTACATTACATCCATTTAAAGGTACAGAGGATAAACTGTAAATCTACAGAATTTCCCGTTTTTGGTTTACCGGAAGTGTCCGTAAACAGCAGAAAAAGGTTCTGGTAATTGTCTGCCAGGACATTATCTGTTTTCCTACGGATGTTTTTCTTACAGTGTATGTAGTACAATGCGTAGACTATTGGGGTTGTGCATTGTGTCATTTGTGCAATACGTAGGCTATTGCGGTCAGGCAATATGTTAGTTGTGCAATATCTCATTGTGCAAGGGCTGTGCTACACTTATTGGGGAGAATGCAGCCGTCTCTCTTTTAGCTAAGGAGTTCTTGGCCTGAAAAAACCTTGAAGACCCCTAATGAAAGGAATAATTCAACAACAAAAAAATAAAAATGTGTGTTTCTGTTATATTCCTGTCCAGGCTGCATGAGACGGTGGTGCCTCTGGAAGACCCCATAGTTACCGAGGTGACGTCAACCCTGCAGGAATGGGCCTTACTGTGGAAGCAGCTCTATGTGGTAAGAAAGAAGCCCACCATATTCTCTCTTTCAGTGTCTCCTGTCTCTGCAGCTTGTTTTCAAGGGGCTGCGCTGTGCTGCATCGTGCTTTAAGGCGACAGAGCCGAGTGCAGCAGAGGGAGTAAACCAGAGGCGCTCGAGTGGAATTATGTTATGCTATAATCTCAAAAAGCATAACCCGTCCTAATGCCAAATCCAGGTCATTAATTCTGCTTATTAATGCTTTGGTTAGCAAATCTGTCTTGTTAGCACAACTATGGTGTTTTTACAAACTTTATCATAAAGAATGGAGTTTCTATTGGAGCATGGTGAACATTATTATTTGTAAATAATCTAATCAGCTCAAAGGGGGACACAAGTGATGCGAATGTTAAGTGGTTTGTTGTGAAAGTACAAATAGAAACTGCCCTCAGTGGATTTGATGGGGATGCTAATTAGAAAACAGCCGGTCGATGTGTGTTTAAGATGTTATAATGTTTGCAGGGATGGCAGCTCTGAATGTCCACATTATGTCACTGACTTAAAAAAAAAAGAATTAAACAAAGAGACAGCAGCTTTGAAACATTTTTCATTTTTGAAAGTTTTCTCACATTTGCTTGAAGCATTTTATTCATTCTGAGATACGGCATTACTTCCTTCCTCGACACGTGGAATGATGCCAATACTTTTGTCAAGGTTTTCACTTTGAACTATCCTCCGCGCTGTGTGTGTGTGTGTGTGTGTGTGTGTGGGGGGGGCTTTTTAAACTATATTTGTGGGGTCCAAAAACCAGGAGTCCAGTCCTTGTGGGGTCCCGCCAGCTTTGTGGGGCCAAAATGCTGGCATTTTCAAACAGGGTGGTAAAGAGCTGAAGATGTGACTGCAGGTTGTCTTTCTCTGAGTCTAGGTTTTGTTTTTGCAACAGTCTGATTTCCGGTTACATGACTGGCCACCGCAGCGTGACGTGGAGTTGTGTTTCTCCAAAAGTTGAGTTCGGCTTAACTTTACACCCCCCCCGCCGCAGCCTAAACGCACCACCCCCATTCAACGACCTGCATTGTTGCCGTCTGAACTGGGTTAGCCCTATGTTCCCACAGCCCAATGCTCTCACAGCCTTATGTTCCCACAGCCCTATGTTCCCACAGCCCAATGCTCTCACAGCCCTATGTTCCACAGTCCAGTGGTCCCACAGCCCTATGGTCCCACAGCCCTATGTTCCCACAGCCCTATGGTCCCACAGCCCTATGTTCCCACAGCCCTATGGTCCCACAGTCCTATGTTCCCACAGCCCTATGTTCCCACAGCCCTATGTTCCCACAGCCCTATGGTCCCACAGTCCTATGTTCCACAGCCCTATGTTCCCACAGCCCTATGTTCCCACAGCCCTATGGTCCCACAGTCCTATGTTCCACAGCTCTATGTTCCCACAGTCCTATGTTCCACAGCCCTATGTTCCCACAGCCCTATGGTCCCACAGCCCTATGTTCCCACAGCCCTATGTTCCCACAGCCCTATGTTCCCACAGCCCAATGCTCTCACAGCCCTATGTTCCACAGCCCAATGGTCCCACAGCCCTATGTTCCCACATTTCTAAGATTTCTTTAAAAATTAGGGTTAGGGTTACATTCCATCTGTGGTCCATTGCTAATAGGTTGGGTGTAATTGGCTACCAAATTGGGAGAAAGGGGGATAAAATCTGATACAAATTCATGAAAAAGGAAATGTGGGAACATAGGGCCTAATTTTAGAAAAAATAAAATCTTAGAAATGTGGGAACATAGGCCCGCTCCCATCTGAACGTCTGAACGGCCCTTTAGGAGGAACTTGGCGCTTTTCTACTTCGTAACCTTACTTCCTGCTTTGCTCCCGTCATAACTACTGCGGCCACTAAAGAGCGCCGCCACTAAAAACATGAAGACGAGTTGCGATTGCTGCTTGAACAAATGACTTATGGAAGCATTTTTGCGGGGGAGGACGGCCTCAGTTGAAAGTGTAAATCTGTCAGCCGGCTCTGTGTTTTGAATTCTGAGTGAACAGACTTTTGTCTTTGCCGTCTGCTCCGAGTCGAAGAGATGAAACGACAACTGTCTTTGTGAGCTTATGACAGATTTTCCGTTTCCATCCTGACAGACTTCACATCGGTGGTGTTTTGTTACTGAAAAGCAAACGTCCTCTTACAGTTACTGCAAAGCACCAGCATTCCTGTCCTGTGTGGATTGGATGAGGAGATAGAAGGGGTAGATGGGAGGATGTACACATAGGGAACGTACTGAATGAACACAGTGTGCTTTTCGATAAGCACGCATGTAGATTGATAAGAAACAACAGCACAATAAACGAGAGAGAGCAATGAAGGATGCTGACATAATAGAGTTAAAAACAGATGAAACAAATAGATAGATACTTTATTGATCCCCAAGGGAAAATTCAACCACCTCCAAGGGATCTCCTGGTTTGTTAGACGGGACAACGTAAGTTAAACATACACAGGTTTACACATATAAGCAACGCATTACCCAATGCTCAAAAAGTAGGGCTGCTCCATTAGGGAATAAAAATCCTAATCACAATTATTTTGGCCGATATTGAAATCACGATTTTTTAACACAATTACTCATTCACTTTTGGAAAGATGTCGCATTTATTAAGTTATAAAAAAAAAAAAAAAAAAACAGTGAAACAGGCGCCCGGATAGCTCACTTGGTAGAGCAGGCGCCCATATATAGAGGTATACTCATAGACGCAGCGGGCCCGGGTTCGACTCCGACCTGCGGCCCTTTGCTGTGTGTAATTCCCCTCCTTTCATGTCTCCAGCTGTCTTGTCAATAAAGGCCTAAAAATTCCCAAAAAATGAACAGTTAAACAAATCAACAGCAAAAACTGTGAACTTGAGCTGTGAAATTTCCTTGTGTTTTTTATTTTCATTCAACACAAGACAAAATAACAGTTGCCTTTCAAAACATACGTGCAAAATAATCATTATTCTCGATTATCTCCGAATCGTAATCGAGATTAAAATCTGATTCATTGCACAGCCGTGTGTGTCATAACACTTTATATTTAAATATTTCTTTTTCTTGTTAACTTCTGCAAATGCAAATAGGACTTGAGGCAGAGAGACGTCTTATTGTCTATGCAGCCTAAATACACTCGCAGGGACTGGAATGTCAAAACAAAGGCAGGCTGATTGTAGCATTTTACATTTGGATCACACATGACGCAGTGACACATGGATGGTCTTGCCCCCCCCCTCGGTGTACAGACACAGTGACGGGCTGAACTCTCAGCACATTTTCGATTTTCGACTGCACTGAAGCCTGCAGAGGTGACACATGATCATGCAGCAGAGCAGAAAGATAGAGAGAGTGACACACACACACACACACACACACACACACACAAGAATACCCACACGAACAGAACATGTGTTCGTCGCTGTGCTACAGTATTTTTGTGGTGATATTTTCAGCATTGTGTCCTTTTGCACCCCTCTTTTTCTCTCTCTATGTCTCTCTCTCTCAATTCAAAAATCTAAGCTTTATTAGCGTGAATGTCAGGAAAACAGTAAGCCTCAAGGATAGTACAATTCAATATTAAGATGAGAAAATATACATATATACAATTCATTGAGTAAACCTGTGCGTGTCTGTGTGTGTGTGTGTGTGTGTGTGTGTGTGTGTGTGTGTGTGTGTGTGTAGGCGGGATAGATGTGTGAACAGTAAAGAGGGTGGATGAGGGACTGGTGACAACTGAACAATGATGGAGGGACGGGAAAGACAAGCAAAGACATTTCTTTTGAGATGTGCAGACAAGTTTGTGTGGATCTATGTATGCGTGTTTATGTGCGTGTGTGTGTGTGTGTGTGTGTGTGTGTGTGTGTGTGTGGACAAAAAAAAGACAAAATGAGGGTGAATGACAGGTAAGACATCCAGTAGGAGGAGGCAGAGGGTGCTGACATTGTCCCCCGTCCAGTTCCTTTAGCTCTACAATGTAGTGACATTTTCTGGAGCTGCACAGAAGAAATGAGTGAACACAGACAAAAAACACACACACACACACACACACACACACACACACACATGCACACTATAGAGCTGATACTGTATATGCACAGCATGTAGTCATTATGAGGAGATGAAAAAAGCTTGAGCTAAAGTTCCTCATTCAGTTTGTGAAGTTTCAACGACCTGGAGTGTAAAGTTGTTTTCATACAAAATAAAATGTATGTTATTTTTTTCTGTTGTCGTCGTGATGGAATGGCAGCAGCGCCTCCAATAATTCACTTCACCATATCTTCACTTTACGTGTTGTAGTTTCCGTAGATGCCTCAGGCGCCCATCAGGGTTGTATTTTATGTTTCCGACAAGAGGAAGCAGCGTTTTCTTTTTGTATGCACATAAAAGGAAGTAATGAGCGCAGATGGCTACGGGGAACATGCAAAAAGAAGACATCATCAACAAAAATCCAAAGAACAAAATGTCACAGTTCCACCCACACGTCAAAGAACAATCAAAAAAACAAAACGCTTTCAAACGTAACCTGCCAGTTATTAAACCAACAGCACAGATTCAGTCCGTCCACACGCACGCACACATACACACACACACACACACAAACATACACACACACACACACAGGCAAATTTGAAGCACTTAGTGTAAGTAGAAAAGTCAGCAGGTCAACTATTTAATTAATCGCCAACTATTTTGATAACCAATTAATCGTAATTTTTTCAGGAAAACAAGTCAAACTTCTGTGATGTCAGCGTGTTAAATGTGAATATTGTTTCTTTTCTCCTCTGTGACAGTAAACTGAATATCTTTGAGTTGGGGACAAAACAAAGACATTTGAGGACGTCATCTTGGGCTTTTTGGGGAAACACTGATCCACATTTTTCACTATTTTTCGGACATTTTATAGAACAAACAACTAAGCGATGAATCGGGAAAATAATTTTTCCCGATTCATCGCTTAGTTAGGCAGATAGAAAGACAGGCGAGTACGGAGAATCAGACATGCTGAGATAAAATAGAAGGAAGGATGGAAGACGATGCAGGAGAGAGACTTATGGAGGATGACTGAGTTAGGAGGGCAGAAATAAATAAAAAGAGAGAAAGGGTCCTGTTTTAACGATGTAAGCGCACGGCGTGAAGCGCCTGGCGCAGGTGCGTTTATGGCGTGTCCAAATCCACTTTTGCTAGTTTGACGGCGGAAAATAGAGTCTGTGCGCCGGGCGCCTGGTCCTAAAGGGTTGTACTTAGTGTCTTCATTAATCAGAGGTGTGTTTTGGGCGTAACATGCAATCAACCAATCAGAGATCATCTCCCATTCCCTTTAAAAGCCAGGCGCGTTTGGACCTTGGAGCATTGCTGTTATGATGGAGGATTTGCACTGTAACATTATTATATGTAATCTTCTGCATGTGTGTGTGCTGCTGTGTGTCCCTGTGTGTATAACAAGCATAGTGTGTGCGCGCTGTGCACAAGCCTAGGAGCAAAATTTGCTGTTAAAATAACAATGAAATGCTGCGCTATTGACTTTAGACCAGGTTTTTGCTGGTCAATGGCACGATCACTTCCCACTGCCTCAAGATAGCAATACGCCCAGAATGCACCTGAACGCACCTCCCTGTAAGACCAGCGCGCCCATGGGCGCACAGATGGGCGCAGGTGCATTTTCTATTTAAACGACACGGGCGCTGGACGGGAAACTGACAACTGGGTCGGTCTTAAACTAGCAAAGACACTTGGGTCGGGCTTTGTGCCGCGCTGCGCCGGGTGCGAGATAGGGTCCTAAGGGTGGAAGGGTGAATCTCTTATTTTGGCACTTCCTTTCCTCACCTACCTCACTTCCTCAACCTTTCTTCATCACCGATTGGTTCTTGATTTTTTTGTCGTGCCCTTTATCATTTGCACCACCATTGTGACTGGAAATAAACCCTTTAAGTGGACTGACGTTTCTTGGCTCCTCCATTCTAACCGACGCCCCACGATGATAGCACTCCATCTCAGGAATTGAACCGCTCCTAACTCGAAACCAAATTTCCTCTCAGAATCTTTTAACAATATAGAAATGGATGTGGATACAGAGAGACAGAAAGACCAATGTTTAATTCATGGCTGTAAAAATCAAGAGGAGGAAGTGGCTGAAACAAAAAAATAGATACCGAATCTGTGAGCGCTTTAAAGTCTCCAGGAAAAAAATATGGGTGAAAGTCAATCGAAAGAAAATAGCTGTTGAAACTCTGCTCTAGGCTCTTTACGGTGTGGCATACAAAAACAAAGACCTGGCCTTAAACCCACCCTTGAATGGTGACGATTGAAAGAAATGAAATATCCTCAGTTGATTGCTAGTTCTGTGGTTTAATATGGATTCTCCCTTTGACTGCCAGTCCAGACTGTAATGTCTGGAGATAATTGGTGCGAGATCGGCAGGGTTGTTTAAGGATAAAGCTTTGTAGCATGTCATGTAATGGAAGACGGATGGTAGTAGAGACTTCAAAATGTATCTGTCGTAATGTTAGTTTCTGTCTGGTGCCTGTGTCTCAGACTGTAACAGACAGAAATATGTTAAAGTGCTCATATTATGCTTTTTGGCTTTTTCCCTTTCCTTTATTGTGTTATATATCTTTTTTGTGCATGTTATAGGGTTATAAGAAGAAGCAGAAGGGCCCACGGATACGGAAAAGAAAGAAATGGAGCGGGCTTTCGTGAGTGAATGAGGGAACAGTTTCAAACAAAGCTATAGCCTGTTCCAGTCTTCTGTACGGAAAAGGATTAGGGCCACGTGAAAAATGATTCTTCTAAGTTTAAATTCATAATTCTGAACAAAATTATAAACGCACCACTTTTGTTCTTGCCCCCATTTTTCATGAGCTGAACTCAAAAATCTCAGACTTTTTCTCTGTTCACAAAATGCCTATTTCTCTCAAATATAGTTCACAATATTGTCCACAAATGTGTCTAAACCTGTGTTAGTGAGCACTTCTCCTTTGCCGAGAAAATCCATCCACCTCACAGGTGTGGCATATCAAGATGCTGATTTGACGGCATGATTAGGCACTCTAAAATGTGCAGTTTTATCATACCAGCACAATGCCACAGATGTCGCAAGTTTTGAGGGAGCGTACAGTTGTTAAGCTGACTGCAGGAATGTCCACCACAGCTGTTGTCCGTGAATTGAATGTTCATTTCTCTCTTCTGACTTCAAACTCTGACCTCAAACACATTGTTCACATGTGGCCCTAATCCTCTTCCATGCTTCCGGGACATGCATTGAGAATAACATCATAGAAACAATCAATCTTCTCGCCGAGGGTCTCCTTTGGTCTCGTAGGTCATATAGATCAGTATTGAATTGAGAACCAGTTCCAAAGCTCCTTGAAGCCCCTTTATAATGTGTTTTCAATATTCTGACCAACTCGTGTTTGGGAATGGGGTGAACGAAACATTAGATGCATGTAAAGAGAAACTGCAGCGCTGTTGCATCTTAAGGATATACTGTAGTATATTAACATTTGCTCCGTTAATAATCGTAATCGTTCAAATCTTGGATAAAAAGGACTTTGATGGATTTATGACAGAACTGTAATGCGATATGTCTTACGGACTCCGATTGTGTCAGTGTTCCTGTATCTGCAGTACGCGACAGGGTGCTACATCTGATCCGTCTTCTCCCCTCTGGTCCTGTCTTGTCATTTTCTGTAGAGTCTGACTGGCAGCTCTGTGTAGTCACGCTAACAGCACAGCGATAAATTGCAACCCCCCCCCTAGGTTTAGCCATTGACACCCCTCTCTCTGTGCGTCTGCTCCGTGTGATACGACACATGGAGAGATGACCGTGGACAAGTTTATTCAGCGGCTGTCCTAAAAGCAGATCAGTCTGTGTTTGAGGTACAAACCACTCATGTTGAAAGCAGTGTGTCCCAGTACTTCCCAGCATGGGGTGGTGATGGAGCAGTGGATATGACACATGCCTTTGGTGTGGGAGGACTGGGTTCGATTCCCACTGTGATACCTTAACCAGTGTGTCCCTGAGCAAGACACTTAACCCCCTAGTTGCTCCAGAGGCGTGTGACCTCTGACATACAGAGCAATTGTAAGTTGCTTTAAATGAAAGTGTAAGGTAATTAACTGAATTATACAGTTAGATTTGAAACAGCCAGCCAATCACGTGGCTAAAATCCAACCTGTTCTCACTCCCAGCTTGGGCAGTGGCACCCTTCAGCATCTGTATGGGACGCACAGGGCAGCGTCACGTGAAGATGACATAGTATTAAGAGCGACAACGGTAGGTATTTTACGAAATTCTGTCCCGTTCTTGTCCCGTTCTTCTTTTCCTAAACCCAACTGTCCCGTCCCGTTCTTCTTTTCTTTTCTTTTCATTCTTGTCCCGCGTGTCACGTAAATATACCTTTTTATAAGCCCACCCACAATCTTTTCCTTAACCTAACAGCGTCAAAAGTGACGCCAATAGTCCCGACCCAGCACTTTTATTTAAAGCGTATTTAGATCTGACACTAAAGGAGACTTTTAGCATCAATAACAACGCCAAGCATCCGTATTTTACACGATGTTATCCAACGTTAACTTTGCTTCCTGGAGGTTACTCACATGACGCTGATGAAGCTCTGAAACGTGTTGCTCTCGTCAGCGATATGAATCAGATAACTCTTGCCACTTATTCTTTGATTTCTCTTACCAGGTTTTAGATATGGGACTTTTTTTAGCATTACACCATTCTGTCAACCTCTGACCGGTCGGCCCGATTGGGGGTTTCTACAATTACCAAGTTTGAACCCGGTTATTTCCCAGACGGAATGCAGGTGTTCACATAGCGTTGCTTCTCTCTCCATCAAACACTCCACCTCTGTCCTTTCACGCGTCTGCTCTCTCTCTCTCTCTCTCTTTCTACCTTTTATACACACCAACATCACACATTTGATTTAAAGGCTCTCTGTGGGCAGCAGCCTCAGGATATCAGCTCTGCTGTCCGACGTCTTTAGCATCAAGTGAGCTGTATATATATATATATATATATATATATATATATATATATATATATATATATATATATATATATATATATACACACATCTTTATACACACACACACACACCTCGCCGGATCTGTTCTCAGCTTTTTGCACCCTCTCCAACATCGCAAAAGTGGAGAGGAGCTTTCCTGCTGAAGATGGGTGGGTGGATAGTTGAGAGAGAGAGAGAGAGAGGGAGAGGGCAAGGAAGAAAGAAGGAAGAGCGATAAAGAAAGATGAGAAAGATGGAGACTGGGTGCAGGTCAGAGGATGGGAGAGAGGCAGAAAAAGGCTTAGGTACACACACATAAGACACAAGCAGAGAGAGAGAGAGAGAGAGAGAGAGGTAGTGTTACATTGTGTGTGGCTCTCAAGTCGTTTGACAGGCTATGATTTTCTTCTAGTCTGCCGAGTTGGATTGCTGTTTAGCGGCTTGCCAGTGTTAGAGTCATAGAAAGAGAAAGGAGGAAGGCGAGGAGAGAAACGAGTGGATTCATCCTCCCAACATACCTGTAAGTAGCCATAATTATTGCCTACATTTTGTGCATACAGTGTGTGTCTGTTTCTTTAAGGTACAGTAAATGTGTGTTTGAATTGTGTGTTTTATTCCCATACTTGTGGATTTGAGCTGCATGTAAACTTGTACATCAGTGTCCGTCCTGGGTCTATAGGGTTCAATAAGTGCAGTGTCATATATTGTCATGGTGACTCACACACGGTTGCCACGACGACGAGGCCATTGTTGGCATACAGCTGCTGTTTCTTTATTGCATCAGTGGAAAGCTATATATCCACAGATGTTTTTTTTATTTTTTATTATGGCTCAAGTATTTGAATTGTATGATCTTACGACATAATGTGTGGCTATAATCCTCCACAACGTCTTTGCTCTCATATTACATAATATCCTAAATAGCCAAAGTCACATTAATGAAGCTGTCTTCACGAGTGACCGCAGCTTTGTCGTTATATTGAGGGATAATTATGATTTGCCTTGATGTCACTTCTGCGTAAGCTGTATTCTCTCTGAGTATCCCTTGCGGAGGCTTTTCGTCGCGTTTGAATTAAAACAGGGGTTTAATGTTACCCAGATCACATCACTCAGAGGAGACATGTAAAAAAAAGTCTCCTTTGTTTAATCCAATTTTTAAACAGAATTTCCAAACTGTAACGATGTGCATCATACTAAGTTACGTACTGTATGTCCCTTTATGGGAAAGAGATGCTGTCATTTTTTGCTCTTATTGTAAAGTAGTGTGCATTACATCATTTTTAAAAGTTGTCTATCTTAGAGAAGTTGTATAAGTCGTCAATGCAAGCAGCTTATTACGACCTTTATTTCCGTTTGTTAAGCGACGACTAGTGGCCGTAAAATGATGACCGGAGCAAAGGAGGAAGTCAGTTAAAGTAGAATAAAGAGCCTTAAAGACTGCGTAGGGATTGGTCAAAGAAACACGGTTTCACCCAGGAAACCGCTGTTTGTGTCCCGTGTCAAACCAATAGTCAACATTGACTTACATAACTTAAGCGAGGTAACAAACCTACTCATTTTAGCCCAAAGCATGATCTTTTTATAAACCTAACACAGTAATTTGGTTGCCTAAACCTAACCAGGTAGTTCTGTTTCACACTGTTAACCACATGTTTAAAACTGCGAGTTTTCATGTAAACCATGAGTTTCAGACTGTGTTAAATAGTATTAACAGTCATAGATGTCGTTTTGGAAGTAATTGGCAAGCAACCTTTTCTGTCGCTCAGGTATGAAGACTTGTTGTGTATAACATGGTCGCCCTCCCGACCCACCTAAACCCGACCAAAGCTTAGCTGTAGCTGCGCCAGATCAGAAAACGCTTTTGTTTTTGCGGCGATTCATGAAGGCACAGATTAATGATGGTTTCCTGCAGATACGGGCGTTCCGATTACCTTGGAACTCAGAAGCAGGAGCTGGGAATGACGTCACACCTGACGTCACACCTGAGTTGAATGCATTCCATTTACAAGTCGGGGTGTTATTGTTTTCATAAGCCTAGCCAGGTTAGCCATTGTTAGCAATACCAGTTTATAACAACACATTATGCAGTTTTTTTGTGCATAGAAAAAGCGTAACAACATGTCTACAGATAGAAGTTGGACTAGACTGTGATTTAGTGAGACACCAATAAGACAGAATTGCTAATGAACTGTAATGTTACTACAGCCATGTTGGATTTTTAGCTGGGGGTACTCAGTGGTTGTCCAATGGAACGCACTATCAGATCACAAAACGTTTAAGTATGTGGCTTTCTTGGGGCAGGAACAAATCATGCATATTTCTGAAGTATTTTACTTATTTATAAGTATTTTACTTATACTGGCATACTGCCATTTGTGACTATGGAACAATCTGCTGGCTTCAAGTTAGTTTTTTTAGGGAGTGGCTTGTAGCCTTCTATAGTTGCACTTTTTCCGGACATCATTGTCCTTTTGGTGTCCTGTACAGCTAAATAAGAAAGCTGGCAATCCAAGCGTTTAGTTGTTGAGCACTCCAATATCAGGAGATATAATTAGCCTCCTGGACATCGTCACCTTTGACCTCTCTGAGAGAAGAGTGATCTCCTTCCAAAATGTCCCTTTGAGCGTTGTAAAGGAAGCTTGTCCTTCCAAAGTGTCTGTTTCTGCACTGCTAAGCTGTACATGGAGGTTGTCCTTCCAAAATATGGGCTCATGCAGTATATTGTCATTCAGTACCATGTGTTATTCCCCCCATTATTAATATGAAAGAAGATGTCCTTCCAAAATCTGAGTGACCCCTCATTTCTCGATGAAATATCCACTTCAGTCTATATTTACACCATTGCTTTCTTTAAAGCTTTTAAAGCTTTTGAAATTCTTAAAGCTAAATTGCATCACATCCATACTCAAAACCTGAATAAACTTTGTTTCCAAATCACGACTGCACTCCAGCAAAAAGAGAGAAATAATATTCGTAGCTGGAAGGTGAGGAGGAGTTAGTGTGAGGAAGTGGAGCCAGGATAAAGGCAGGGGTAGGGGGGGCTCTCTGTGAGGTTCAGGATTGGTTAGGAGCTCTCGCCTCTACAGCATTATATTGACATCTTACAGTAAATGATGGCTACCACTGAGACTATAGGACTTGTTTTATATATTGTGTATTGCTCGTAGTAATTGTAACCAGTCCCCGGACCTTTTTAATGTTTCCTCTGACATCTTTAAATGTTTTAACTATTGTTCGTTGGAACTGACTGTATGAACTGGGATTCAACAAATTAATTTAGGATTCTGAACTAAAAACTCCGGTCTGGGTGTTAAGATTAAAAAGTCACGACGGTATGATTCCTATCTCATTTATTTCTCATTGATGTTCTCAAATCAGGTCGGAAAATACCTCGTTTCCATGTACCTTTTTTTACTTGTTTTGCTTTCATAACAGTTGTGTCATCTGTGCCGCTTCTGGGTGATTTGGACCAGGTGGTCGGAGTCGGAGAGGAAACTGTCCTTCCTCCGTCCACCTCCTGAACTACACACAGCATGGGACACGACAGGCTGGCATCCCTGCTGTCACACCCTGCTTGGTGTGTGTGTCTGTGTGTGTGTGTGTGTGTGTCTGTTTGTCTGTTGCGTGTCACCAGGCAGGGTTTACACAAGGTCAGGGGGAGGATTTGGGATGGAGTTTGCACCAGACTAACAAACACAGGGTTCCTGCGTGATGCCAAACTCCTGCTAGGGGACAGTTGCCATTTCCAAACTCTGCGACAGCTTGGAGTAGCCTGTGGCTCAGCCGAGAAGCAGATATTCACCTGCGGCAAAGTGTCTAGACTTGTTTCAATGTGGGATCCCAGAAAAAAGGCAGAGAAGAATTTATTTAAACGCTTAACGCCGAATATGTACCGTATCGCCATATATTCCTACAGAATCTTCTCGCGGGTTCGCACGATTCTGACTGACCAAGAAGTTACATTTTCATTTTCAGACAGGCCGCAGCGTAGGCTCTGTGGCTACGCGTACCTTGTATGTACGTAGTTGTATCCATTCCGAATCAAAACCATTATCTTCTCACTCAATAAAACAAAAAAGATCAAGTTTAGAAAAAGAATAAGATGAAAAATATTCAGGATTTCGACTGAAAGATATAAAAATCCTACCTTGTTCAGAAATATCCTAAGAAAGCAGTCGCAGCGTTACAAAAAAACAGTTAAGAAGTGGAGACCGAAAAGGATTTCAGAGGCTCTTTGTGTACACTCCCCCGATGATCTGCCTCAGCTCTTTTGGTTTTCAGTAACACAGCAGCCGAGTTGACAGCTGTGAAAATGAAGCGGGACGTTTGCTAATGAATGTGAGGTGTTGTGAATGTCCCCTCTGATTTGGGAGCTGACAGACTTACTCACTTCCTATTAGAAGGCGTGAAACCGCTGGCTTCCAGAAAGCAATCAGTTGCACATTACAGATCATCCGATTATATTTGCAGTCCGACTTGTCAGTGCGAGTTACCGTCTAGTCTTATGAGGAAGTAGTTTTGAGTAGCCAGACCTGTCTCCACAGCGCTGCCGAGTAACACCACGGATACATTTTAGGAGAAGAGAAAAAAAAAAAACACTCTGGGTTGTTTGCTTTTCTGTACTGTTGACACAATACAGTAACGTGAGCTATTTAAATTTAAAGGACAATTCCGGCGCAAAATGAACCTAGGGGTTAATAAGATATGGTTACCGAGTCGACCGTTCTCTGGGACATGTTCTCATGCTAATCGAATGCGTCTAACGCTAGCCTTCGGGGCAGAGGGTAAAGTAAAAAGAAATCTCTATCAGTCATGACCAGTCGAACGCTGAACGCCGTTTTATGTTACCGGTTACTGGTTGCACGGCGTTTGTGGTTCGCTGGTCGTGACTGTTTTCCCAAGATGGCGCCTGCCTGTATACGTGAACGGTACGGTCTTTATAAACTATCTTTTCAATGAACTGTCTGTACATTTACAAAGTTCTCAATGCTTCAGTTAACATGTAGGGACCTTCATTATGCTACCGTGGAAGTGTGGTGCTATTTTGAGCCTTGTTAGTGGTGTAGAAATAGGGATTTCTTTTTACTTTACCCATGCCCCGACGACTAGCGTTATAAGCTAATCACTTGTTTGTTTCAAGCTATAAACACATTTGATTAGCATGAAAACATATGCCAGAGAACGGATGACTCGGTACACATATGTTATTAACCCCTAGGTTCATTTTGCACCGGAATTGTCCTTTTAACATCATTAGCTCTTACCAGTGTATCTCCATGTGTACTTCGCCCACAGCAATCCCACCAATCGGTCCCAAAACGTCCCAGTTAGAGAGGAAACGCCGTAAAGATATTCTTTGTAAATCTTTACAATCATTCCCAGGAAGAACCGAGCAGGCCTGTCTTTTTGCACCATCCAAATGTTCTTCATAATTTGATATTTTCAGCATTTATCTCAAAGTGACAAAAAGACATATCTCAAATGCGTCTTGTTGGGCAACACTGTCCCACGAATACATTTCTTTCATATTTTTAATTAAATATATTTTCAGGTACATGTTGTAATTGTGATCAAAGTGAAACTGTGACATTTCGAAAGATTTAGTGCGTTTAATAATCCAACATTTTAACCTCATTAGTTAATAACCAGGCACTTTTTACGTGAAACTTCAAAACATGCCATTTGCTTTTCCTCATTAGTCCGGTGTTAGAAATGGAGCAGGATGTCGCTAATGGAAAAGAAGTGTTGCAAATGTCCCATTAGATATCCGAGCTGTCAGGCTGAATAAAATCCTATCACATATTAATGCCAGGCTTTGACAACCTTTGGTCCCCCAACCGTCAGCGTGAAAATCCACCGGCGTGTGTTTAATGTTGTGGTAGAAAGGGCAGGGCGGTTTGTTGATGCAACGGGGAGACGTTACGGTGCACATTTCTAGTTTGTGGGCTGTCAAAGTGATTAAGATGTTCATATTATGTCCCTCTAGCTCCGAAATAAGCGAAAGGCCAATGCGGCAATAAAGAGGAAAGTAAATGTTTGATTTAGCCGAGCACTGCAGCTCTGCTGCAAGCCGCCTTGTCAAACTGAACCTGAGCGGTTGTTTTCTTTCTCTCGTTGCTCCGTTTTCCACTTTGCTGTGCTGTGGCAACACGTGGCTAACGCTGACACTTTATGTGCTTTTCATTGTGTTCACTTTTGCCGAGCTAATATCGAGACGCTCTGGATATGAGCCCCGATGAAACAGAACAGCTTCTACAAAACAGCATCATTATCGGCGATTCGCTCGGCCGCTTTTTATAGCGCCGAAGTGGTAAAGATGTGTTAAACGGTGTTGGAGCAAGTGTGTGTGTATATTCATTCCCCCAGGATATGAAGGTGTGATTACTCACTCCAGCTGGGGGAAGAGGCAGAGGAAGGCAGTTTGGGAGGGAGGGAGGGAGGAGGTGAGGGAGAATAAATCCACAAATAGTCGACCCAAAAGAGATTTCAACTCCACAAAACAAACCAAAGTGCCCCTGTTGTACCTCCGAGATTGTATATTTTCTCTCAGAGATAGACAAATTGGGCCGTCTCGTGTCAAAGCACCATACGTCTCCATCCGTGGTGCTGATGGACTTATTTTGAGTGCCAGCTTAAGGGGCGGAGAGGAGACTCTGTTCCCTCCCGTTGTGCCGGCTGGCTCACCTGTGCCGAGACTTGGGTTGGTTGACTCAGAAGAGGGTCGAAGGTCGAAGCACATCCACCCACTGACTGGGACGGCCAGATGTCCCAGAATAAATCCACAGTCCAGGTTTTAAGGCAGGTGGACCGGCTGTTTGAGTGAAACAAGTACAGATGGCACACCGCTGCGATGCTTCCACTCCCCGTCGCATCAAATCCTGTCCTCGCGCTTTTATTATTTAATGCATGTAGGTAAACAAGTTTCAAGTCATCTTTGTTGGGACAGTTTTCTAGGGATTGTGTTCAGAAAAACTCTTTTAGAACCTGACAGGAACCATAGACGAGAAACGCACCAAGTATCAAACCCTTGAACCTCTTGCTTTGTGCTGCACTATTTTTTATTTTTTTATTTGCCACTGTAGAGAGAGAAAGGGATGGTTGAGACACAGAGGACACTAACATGGACATGCAACGTATGAAACCTGGAGAATGTATCAACAGGATAGCTAACCTAATTGACATCCAATCAGGCCCTTGTGAATCAGAATCGAATCAACTCGGGAAAATCATTGGCGAGGCCCCAGTTCTAATCTCTCTAGTTCTAAAGGCTTCTCTAAAACACAAAGGCAGCATGGATTAGACTACAGGAGGTCAATAGTTGAGTGTTTCAAATGAGAAAGCATTAACAAGTGAGCACACGCTCTCACACACACACACACACACACACACACACACACACACACTGGAACACACTTTCCCTATAGCCTGTTCTATTATTAGCGCTCTAATGTACCCTACAGGCCTTCGGCAGCAGGCAGCGGAGTTAAATGCCCATTCAGTTCTTGGCAGGATGCTAGAAAGGCAGAAATTCCTTTGCAGGGGCAGGTGCTCTAAACACACACACACAAGCACGCACGCACACACACACACACACACACACACACACACACACACACACACACACACACACACACA
Source organism: Perca flavescens (assembly GCF_004354835.1). Classification (NCBI taxonomy): domain Eukaryota; kingdom Metazoa; phylum Chordata; class Actinopteri; order Perciformes; family Percidae; genus Perca; species Perca flavescens. The sequence goes on from NC_041334.1 coordinate 3,367,360, forward strand.
CACACACACACACACACACTCATGCACACTGTCCTCTGAGATTGTTAGTGTGTAAGGTCTACTCTAACAACTAAACTCACACAGTCTCACACATGGCTATGCTGTATGCATGGGGTAGGATTGCATTGGTATTCAATTAATTCTGTTTATACACAGATAAATAATTTCAAACACACGCATATGGAGAGGTCTGGAACCTGTCTAAAGGAGAGATCAGCGGGTGATACATTCACTGGCTCGTTGTGTGTCTCTTTCAGTCTTTGTGTGTGTGTGTGTGTGTGTGTGTGTGTGTGTGTGTGTGTGTGTGTGTGTGTGTGTGTGTGTGTGTGTGTGTGTGTGTGCTGGTATCTCTGATATAGAGGAGATGCATCCAAATCATTATATAACTGTGGCTGCAGTGGAGGCAGAGCTGTTTTTAGGAAACTAAGCTGGGAAATACGATAACATGGAGCTTGGCGAGCACAGTTGAAGAATCTCTGATATCGATCGGTGACTTGCTGCTCCCCCAGTGCATGCTGGGACCGATTTGAGCCCACACCTGGAATAAGTGAGAGATTAGATGAAAGACCAGATAGTTTGACTGCAGCAGTCAAGACTCCCTAATCTTTAAGCAGCGTTCTGAGAGCGTGGATGTGATCGGTAGCTTTAGGTAGATAACAGGTAACAGTCTGAGACCTTGCGAGAACGCATAACCCCCCCCTCCAGGCTGCCTTGGCCTATGCGGAGGACAGGAACTTCAGAGAGTTGGGAAAGCCCGACACAATACCACATCGTGGTTAAAATGTACTGCCTGCTTAATTCGCTCTTCAAATGAGTGTTCATTAAACACTCCTGTGTAAGAAATAAGTTGTGCTGCCCCTGAGTTTTCCTTAACACCCCACATCTGGTATTTACAATAAAACTGCAGTGTTTTCCCTAGCTTTGTGGAAGACTGTATGTAAGCGTGTATTTGGCGCGGGGTTTAGGTGTCCCCCCTCAAGAAAATGTTATGTTTTTCAATTAAAGAAATGCAATTTCCTCATACATTTTGTGTCTTTGTGGGGTTTTGTCTTGTTGGGTTTTTGTGTCTCTTTGTAGTCATGGCATGTCTCTTTTAGGTCATTTTTGTTTTCTTCAGGGTGTTTGGTAGCCTGGGAAAACCCTGACGAACTTCCGGCAAATTTGAGATTTGCTCTGCAAGTCCGTCTGGCCAAGAGCCCATTCAAGCCCATTTCCAATTTTTCCAAATTGAGGCACCAATCACAACCATTGAGGCGGGCTTTACATGATGAAGATAGCACAGTGACGGCGAGCAGCTTTTTGTTTACATTCAACATAACGGCCTCCGAAGCGCAGCAACCCGTTGATGCCGCTGTCGCTGCTACGTCGCCCGGATCGTTGGTCTGATTGGTTGAAGGACTATCCAATTGCGCCCAGAGGCCTTTGATCGGCGTCCGTTGGTGATGCCACCTTTGGAAATGGGCTGTGGATGAAGGTTGCCTAAACCCACACTCAGTTACAACTGAGAAGGGCCTGGTGTCAACCAGGCTAGATGTTTGGTGTTTTAAGCCCCCAACGTCCTCTTCCAGGCAGCGCTGCCTGGAAACACCAGGATTAGGCAATGGTTAGGGTTAGGTGCCTTGAAGTCGACGGTTGCAGCGCTGCCTTAAAGACCACGTTGGGGGCTTAAAACACCGTTGAGCTTTCTTCGGGCTTGTTTTGGGTCTCTGTGGTCATTCGGCGTTTCTTTGTAGTCTGTTTGTGTCTCTTTTGTGTTAGTTTTGTGTCCAATTTTCCACATCGTTTTTGACCATTAGTATCACCATATCTGTGTCTATAACGTTGGAAAAGCTAGAGCAGATGGTAAATAATATGACTCTCAAAAAGCTTAGAAAGACAAAAACTTGCTAAAGAAGTCCAGCTACAATCATTAGATCGGAGAAAAGTCTTTTAGTTAACATTCATTCGGCTTAGATGCTGCCCTAAACAGCTCGGGTGCTGCACCGGAACCTTATAATGGCAGAGAAAGGCCTGACGTGGGATCATTTTATCAAGTGGTATCAACAGTTTTATAGTTTACAGTTTATAAATTTTAATACAGCTTTGAGGCAATGAGTCCACAGGGAAGTCCTTTTTAGGCGTCTGTTTCTCAGTACTTCCTGTTGGGAACCGTGTTGCATCGTCCCAACACTACTGAGAGATTTGCATGTTTTTAGCACCCAGCGCGGAGAGCAAGGTTAGAAATATTACAACTTTTAGCCAAAGAGTGCCATATTTTTTAGATGGATTTTTGAGTAGTTGCTTAGCAACAGCAGAAGTAACACACTTCAGATGTCCTCAGCATCTGTTTTGCATTTGTTTTTAAGGAGATGCCCAGTGGACACTATGCTCTTTGATTTACCCTCTGAGAGGCCGTATTAAAATTCTGTATGAGCACATAATCATTAGTGATGCAGTAACAGCTTTCAGAGCGCAAAATGATGATATATCTTACAGGACAAACAAAAGTAGAAAGATGTTGAAAGCCTACAGATAGTCCAAACTGAACTGAATAAAGCCAGAATACTGTTGATACGTGTTTTCTGCGAAGGCCCTTCTACATTTTCATATTCTCTGGTCTATCGGGGCTAAGTTATAATAAAAAGTTATTTTAATATAGCTCCTTTGACAGAACAAAGTCACAAAGTGCTTCACAAGAGTACAATTGTTAAAAAATAAGTCAAAAAGGGTTAGTACTGTAAAAAGATCAAGAGACTCAGAGACTTGACTTGGACTCTAGCTCAGAGACTTGTGACTTGACTTGGACTCCAGCTCAGAGACTTGAGACTTGACTTAGACTCTAGCTGAGAGACTTGTGACTTGACTTGGACTCCAGCTCAGAGACTTGAGCCTTGACTTAGACTCTAGCTGAGAGACTTGTGACTTGACTTGGACTCCAGCTCAGAGACTTGAGACTTGACTTAGACTCTAGCTGATAGACTTGTGACTTGACTTGGACTCTAGCTCAGAGACATGAGACTTGACTTGGACTCTAGCTCAGAGACATGAGACTTGACTTGGACTCTAGCTCAGAGACATGAGACTTGACTTGGACTCTAGCTCAGAGACTTAAGACTTGACTTGGACTCTAGTTCAGAGACTTAAGACTTGACTTGGACTTGAACTCCAATAATAAAAAATAGTACATCTAAGCCCAGCAGAGCAGGGGTGCAATAAATACACCAGCACGTTGCACTTAGCACTTTAATAATTACAGGTAATTCTTGGGATGTTGTGATGTCTGTGATGTCTGTGCTGTTGTGTGTGTCCTTCTTTTGTGTCCTAGGACGATTTGCCGATCTCATTTTTCATGTTGATTTTAGAATGTTTTTATGTTAAATGTTGTTTATGTTGTGAACAGATTGCAGCACTATGTCCAAGACAAATTCCCCCTAGGGGACAATAAAGTGTATTCTATTCTATTCTATTCTAGAGACTTGAGAGCCTCTCTGGTTTATGCTGTAGCATACATGAACCTAAGTTTGATTACGCTGTTGTGTTCCTGAGAGAGTGCTCCCCCTAATCCAAGAACCCAGCAGACAGACACATCGCTGAGCTACAGGCACACAGCTCTTATTTAAAGCAGCAGGTTGAGAGAGCAGCAAGGTTCACACACACTCTCACACCAGAGAGGTGGCCGACACTGGCTGCCTGCTGTCTGGAGCCGCTGGAGGAAACACTAATGTGCTTGGCTCAAGTTCACCTCAATAACAGAAGGGAGTTTGTGTGTCACTCTCCTTTAAGCCGCCTACTAGAGATGTAATTGGGCCTTAAAAGTTCGGCCCGACAAGGCCCGAGCTGAACAGAATTCGGCCCGAGCCCGAGAAGTACTTTTTGATTGACAGCTTTTTAAAAGCCCAAACCCGTTTACAGCCCGACATTATTCAAATGTGCACATGCACACAGCTCTTTTGCCTTTTGTCAAGAATGAGTAATTTATACATTTTTTTAACATAATTTATTCATGACTAACGCAGGCTATAGGCCACTTGGAAGTTGGAACAAAGAAATGAAATAAGTTGTCTGTAACATTGTAACATCTCAGCGCTCTAAATAGGCCAACATGCCTCATCAGCGACGAATTCCCTGTCATTTTGCTGTCGTACTTTAACAGAATGTCGCATCTTTTTGCGTTTCACATAACCCACTGGCTCATTATTCTCATTATGCATGTGGTCTAACGTTTTCCATACCTCAGACTTTGCTTTTTTTGCCGGTGCAACCAAAACGTAAACGTCAGCAACCATTTTCGCGCTAATCGAAACACATCACCTGACCGCTTATCTACCGCGAGCCCGCAGCCCCTGTCAGCTCCCGTCAGGTCCCATCGGGTCCCGTCGGGTCCCATCGGGTCCCGTCGGGTCCCGTCGGGTTCGTGCAAAGATCTTCAGCTCCATCGTTTACACATGATTCGTGGCAAAATCTGAAGGTAGGCCGCAGAGCAGAGAGGCAAAGCGCAGCGCAGGAACGTTCTGAAATTATTTGCGCCTTCAAAGGTCAGCGGCAACGAGGTCAATGTTGAAACTATTTGAAACTTTGAGCACAGCGCACGCCGGCACTTCCAAACAGTGCGCGGCACCTAGTTGGGCGCCACCACTCTCCCCATAGGAAAACAATGGAATGGCAAGCGGTTTTACCACATATCATGTACTGTATAGGCGGCTTTAGCCCTACATTGGTGAGTAAAGGCATACTAAGCAATACAAACTCGATCAAGCGATGTTGGGTGATGTCACTTCTTGTTGATGTTCAAAGTATTGTCAAACACAACAGAGGCTAGCTCGCCCCTCCCTCCTCCTCATCCCATCCCCTACCCCTCCCTTCCGTGCTTCCTGAAACAGTCATGAACGTGCATTGCGGAACGCTGCCAACTCCTTCTTGTCGGTTATTGGGTGGAACACTGTTTGTTATGTTTGGTGGTGCAGGTTGGCGCAGTTTGTTTTTGTTGGCGTTTGTGGAGCCTGGGCTGTCTACAGAGACCGCGTTTTTTTTTTTACAGTGTGTTCAGGGGACAGGCAGCTATCAGATAGTGAGGAGATGTTTGCTGTATGTGACAAAAAATGTTGTAGCCTAAAAAACGCGTGACATTGCTTGGAGCACCTTTAACAGCACACAATATTGGATGCACATCCACTAACTTGGATGGAGTTGTAACCAATATGACTCTAGAAGACCTATCAGAAGTAGGCAAAGGGAAACAACAAGCGCTATCTACTTTTGAGACTAACTTATGAAGCTGCCGTGTGGATTTAGCTGTGTTCACGGCACTTGATGATACTTGCAGAGCAGGTTGGACTGTAAACGTGTGTGTTGTTAAAAGCTCTGTGATAAACTGTGATCTGTTCCTCTGCCTCTGGGCCCATACATGCTGGCATTGGCTCAAACTCTCCGTGAGGATAAATAGGAATAAGCTGGTCAAACAATGAACGCATTCCCCTTAACTGCATTACAGTGAGCTGTTATTGTTGGAGTGCCAGTGCCATGGATAACACCGCACAGGAAAGGCCGTGTGACAGCTTACTCAGCTCCTTCACGAGTATGAATGTAGTGTGTGAACAACTGATGAGTGTGTAATCCCTCTCCCTCTCTCTCCCTCTCTCTCTCTCCGTCAGAAACACAAAGTGGATCTGTTCTACAAGGTCCGCCACGTGATGATGGAGCTGATCGACCTGAGGAGGCAGCTCCTGTCCGGCCACCTGACGCAGGACCAGAGCCGAGACGTCAAGAGACACATCACAGTCAGACTGGACTGGGGCAACGAGTGAGAACACACACACATACATTGTACATTGTACATCCTGGATTTCTCTCCTCGCCTCTTAGTTCCCCCCACCTTAGATGTGAGCGTAGGAGGCGAGGTAGAGACGCGGGGAGAAAGGAGACGAGGCAACACACATTTTACATCCGTGCTTCAGAGCCGTCCTTTTAAAGCCGTGTTCGGCAAAGAATATGGACCTGTTTACAGAGTGCGGACTGGTAGCCTGAGAGGTGCCAGTTCGCCTCCTGGGCGCTGCCGAGGCAACTTGCTCAGGGCGTGTGCCCATGGGCAGCGCCTTCGTTTTGACATCTCTCCATCAATGCATGCATGCATCAATCCTGTTTGTAAAAAATTGAATTTTCCATCGGTGATGGGGGAGCTTTATTGACTAGGAGTGTGTTCTACTGCAAAAGGACAAGTGGATGTCTGAAGAAGCTCTGCCCTGTAAAGGAGTGCTACAGACGGCAGATCAGCGTGGTCCCCTGACACCCCCATGGGGCAAATACAAGTATGATTGGAGGCAGGTGGATGAAGCCGTACACCAGCGGTTAAAAGGACTCATGGGAGCTTGTCAGGCGGCTGATGGAAAATAAATGAAAAGGAGAGAAATTGCCCGTTGGCTTGGGATTGAGTTATTAATACTGGAGATATGAAAGGTGGGTGTCCCAGGACTTTAACAGGTTATTTAGAGCTCCAATCCGCAGAACCGTCGCATGGACTGTGCAAAATGTGGGGCCACAAGGTCTGTGCACCGACCAGGTGCGATTCCAGGATTTTTAAAGTGGGGTGGCACAGGGGGGGACCAATTATCAGTCAGGGGGGGCCCAGGGGATTTTATCAGAATACAGCATAGAGAATCAACTTAGAAATATAGTAAATTTTGGATAGGATGGAACAACACAATTAAAGTTTTTTGTCACAGAACCATATGAAAATAATACACTTACAATAAACTTGCCTCAAACCTTGCTGTACACAGGTGGAGGGTGGGGGTGTGGCCTTGACCAACTGCCACTTTGCTCGTTTGAAAGCCATGATGTCTCTCTCTCTCATAGGTGGGCCAAATTCTCTGGGCGGGCAAAGCAGAGAAAGGGGAGGTAACCTTTCTCCTTATGACGTCATAAGGAGAAGATTTCTGATTGGTCCATCTGAGCTTTCATTTTCTCAAAGGCAGAGCAGGATAACCAGGGCTCAGTTTACACCTATCACCATTTCTAGCCACTGGGGGACCATAGGCAGGCTGGGGGAACTCAGATTAATGTTAAAAAACCTCAGAAAGGGACATTTTCATGCCATGGGACCTTTAATAGTTGACAACTAATCGATTCATCTTTGCAGCTCTACACCTTGCGCTCGGCAATTAATATTCAAATTTCAACTGAGGGTGCAAAACGTTAGCAGTAATAGTACTAACAGTAGGATTCAGATGGTGTTTTCTGTTTTTTTGTAGGACCCAGTAACAGTAATATATAATGTAAATAATAGTTCAGATTTCATGACACACATACCCATACAAGTTGGAATTGCATGCTATATTAATATTACATGTTACACATATTAATGCATTTTTGCAAGCCGAGGTGAGATATATTGAAGCCTGGCTGAGGCTGACTGAGAGCTCGCTGAGATAACAAACATTTGAAGCCATAATAACTCTCAAAAACAAGTTTACTGTGTGCTGCTTATCTGCCCCAGCAGATGACTGATAACTCCGTCTCCGGCTGGAGAGAGAAGTCGTGTCAGATAAAAACGAGCATCAGCGTTTACAGTTTAATAGCCTGAGAGCTAATTCACACCGAAAAGCAGCTCGATGGGTAAACAAGCCGCAGTGCATCTTTATTTTTCAGTTTTATTCCACATTAAGTGGCTTGAAGTTTTCCGGTAGCTCTTTTAAATTTGGAAGAAAAGTTACGAGTCGAATAATCGCATGTAATTTAATTATTAGAGTCTGTTTTCTAGCAAATATGTAAAAAAAAGGTGGATCAGTGTTTTGGATATCTTGAAGACTGTTGGTTGGACAAAAGAGAAATAATAAAAGGAATTTCAATTGTGACATTATGAGGGGCATTCTTTCACTATTTTACTATTTATTCCCCCAGCCTGCCTATGGTCCCCCAGTGGCTAGAAGTGGTGATAGGTGTAAACCGAGCCCACCCAGAGAAGTTGGCACACCCATGAGAGAGAGACATCATGGCTTTCAAACGAGGCAGTTGAGACATCATGGCTTTCAAACGAGGCAGTTGGTCAAGGCTACACCCCACCCTTCGACCTTGCCCCTAAGGCCTATATAAAAGTGTGTGTGTGTGTGTGTGTGTGTACAGTATTAATTAGGGGACCAGTGGGGACCACTAAGGTAAATGCATCCAAAAAGCAGTATGTCATAGGACCTTTAAGAATAGAGAAAACACTCCTTAGATGAATTGTTAATGAATAAAGGTGCCCATTTTTTTCATCAAGAAATCCGTAAGTTATAGAGGAAAACAAGGAATCATTGTTACCTCAGAGGTATTCTTTTTATGTTATAAAGAGTCACGAAATTATAACACCCGATCAGCTTCAGTTCTTAAACTTTATCAGCCGGGGATGAAGGGTTTCCTCTGCCTCTGCAGCCTCGGTTAAACAGAATTTACTGGCCCCTCCTCTTCCACTCCACTTCCTCTTAAAGAAACTTTACCCCAATATTCTCTGTCTTTAAGAGCCCCTGTGGGTGAAAGATGTGAATATGAGATTGAACAGAAAGTAATCATCTCCCTCTCTCTCTAACCCTCTCTCCCTCTTCCTCTGTCCCCCCCCCTCCTTCCTCTCTCTCTACCCCTCTCTCTCTCTAACCCTCTCCCCTCTCTCCCCCCTCTCTCTTTCTCTCCCTCTCTCTCCCTCTCTCTCTAAACCTCTCTCCCTCTCCCCCTCTCTCTTTCTCTTTCTCTCCTTCTCTCTCCCTCTCCCCCTCTCTCTCTCCCTTTCCACACCTCTCTCCCCCCTCTCTCCTTCTCCCCTTCTCCCCCTCTCTCTAACCCTTGCTCTCTCCCCCCTCTCTTTTTCTCCCTCTCCCCCCTCTCTCTCTCCTCCCTCTCTCTTTCTCTCTCCCTCCCCCCTCTCTCTCCCTCTCCCTCTCTCTCTCACCCCTCTCTCTTCCCTCCCTCTCCCCCCCTCTCTCCTCCTCTCTCCCCCCCTCTCTCCCCCCTCTCTCCCCCCCCTCTCTCTCTCTCCCTCTCCCCCTCTGCCCCCTCTCTCTTTTACTCCCTCTCTCTCCCCCCCTCTCTCTTTCTCTCCCCTCTCCCCCTCTCTCTCTCTCTTTCTCTCCCTCTCTCTCCCCCCCCTCCCTTTCTCTCTCCCTCTCTCTCTCAGACACCTGGGTCTGGACTTGGTGCCCAGAAAGGAGTTTGAGATGGTGGATGAAGACCAGATAAGCGTGTCAGATCTTTATAAAATGGTAAGACCATTTGTGATCTGAGTAATCCCATGTCAGGTGACGGTGTCTCAGGTAAACAGAGCTGAAACACTCAGACACCCCCGATTACATCACCACTAAACTGCCTAACGATAAGATTCACTTAGTGGATTTGATATTGCATTGCATTTTCACATGTGGGGAATATAGTGTCAGTAAAGTACACTCTACGAAATATCTGTGTATTAAAAATGTTATGACTGAATATTTTAACAGAAGTTATCCATAGAAGTGATTCACAGTTGTATTTTAGTTTTTTATATTTCAAATCGCATCATTTGTGCTCCAACAAACTTTGTCCGTCACAGAGGTTGGTTTTGAGAGATTAAAGTCCAAGTTGTCCCTTTTTTTTTCGACGTTTGTAAAGCATTCATTCTGTAAGAAAGTGAAAATATCAAACAAGAATATGAGCATTAGGTATAAATGAATGAATTATGTATTTTCTTTATTTGAAAGTGTGGCCCCCACAGTGTCTACTTAGAAAAATTCTGGCCCTTGGAAACACGTAGCTGATCCTTGGCTTAAGGAAAGGTTTGTTGTGCCTGCTGCTGCTGGGATTTAGCCACCTGCTGGTGTGTTTTCATTCTGCCTCCCGCTGGCCGTCCCCTCACATCTCCTGTTTTTATATTCCCGTCTCATCTTTCCTCTCACAAAAACCAGCAAGTCCCACTTCAGTGGGTTTAACCTCCAGCAAAAACCTGCTCCAAGAAACAGGAACATGCTTTCACCTTACCGCTGTTGCTTTCCTTCATGTGTAATATGCAGACCATAGACTGTAAAAATAAGATGCAGACCTGTTCTCACCTTCCCATACATTTACCAACTGCATTATCAATTATGTTTTGAGGAAACTGTATTTTGCCGCGCGACTATGTTTGTTTCAACACGTGGTTAATGTTGATGACACTAAAGTAGTTGGTTAGGTTTAGGAAAAGATGGTGAGGGTTTGTGTTTAAATACGTATGTTTGTTACGTAACTTAAAGGTGCAGTAGGTAAGACTTATAAAACTAGTTTTCTGTCATATTTGCTGAAACTGAAACTGTTCCAGTAGAACTACATGAAGCAGGTCATAAAAAAAAAGATCCAGCTCCTCTGGCACCACCTACAGCCTGGGGGGGGGGGTGGGGGGGGGGGTTTCTAACTGCGTGTCAATCACTGCTCATGCACACACATTAATTCTCCCTTGTGGGGGGAGGGGCTTTGGAGACCATTTTGGGCTTTAGTGTAAAGGGGGGGAGGGACTGAGAAGTTGTCATTGTTCAAATTTTTTGGCTAAGTCCTGGATCCTTGCAAACTTACCTACGGCACCTTTAAGCGTGTGCGTAAGTTAAGTCGGTCCTACTGTATGTTATGTATGTGACATAAGTTGACTTTAAGTTAAGTGGACTTTGATTAGAAAGATATTGGTGATACATAAACACAAACGTAATCCGGGAGAAAAACAAACTTTTCTGTCGAAATGTAATTGAGGATGTAGTTTAGTTATATGGGAACGTAATAATGTGTAAGACAGCGCTGGTAAAATGCTACACACTCACAACAGAGAGCTGCAAGCCAAAACTTTAAGATCAAGTTCAACAAATTCAGCAACGCTCATACATATCTGCCGATCGAAGGATCTAAACCACTGGTTCTCAAACAGTCTGGTGATACTACAAATAAGGGTTTGTTTAGGTGTAATATGTTTGTTTCGATACCAGCTTGCTACATAGTTACGTTCATGAACAGAGTGCGCATACATCCATAATTAGTTACGAGCTGTTAAAGGAACACGCCAACGTATTGGGTCCTTTAGCTTATTCCCCGTATCCCCCCAGAGTTAAGATAAGTCCATACATGCCCTTCTCATCTCTGTGCGTGTTGTAACTCTGTCTGACAACAGTGCTTTTCAGGTGTTGTACTAATCCCTCTGCCCAAGTAGCAGAAGTAGCAGTGCTTCGCCTTCTGAGAATATAGTTCCCAGTATGTATACGGTTAGAAGATGGCTGTGACTCATGTGACTATACAAATCACAACATGTAAATAGGAAAATGTTGGCGTTATTTTGTCACTTATTGGGAGCAGTAGGCTAGATGGAGCCGGTTACCTCCAGGATCTGTGCTAAGCTAGGCTAGCGGTGGGGGCGTCAGACAGAGTTGCAACACGCACGGATATGAGGAGGGTATGTATGGACTTATCTAACTCTGGGGAATACGGTGAATAAGACAAAGTCCCAATGAGTTGGCGTGTTCCTTTAAGGCAAGATAGTAAGCAGAGTTAAAATTAATGGTCCAAAAACACTGCAATCCTGGCTCCAAACTTTAACTATTGGGAAGAGAAGTGTGGATGAGGAGGAGAATATTTTGAGCAGACCTGTTGAAACTAAGTGCTAGTCGCTACTCACTACTTAAGATGCTGCGGTGAAGTCTTCACAGCGCCTGCTAGCAGCAAACGATGCAAAACAGTGAGCAGATAAGACCCGAGTTACCTCGAATTTGAAATCAGTTGGAGCGCGACGGAGGAAGTACAGCGTGGCTGTCTGCCTCCTGTGTGAACTGTCCGTAGCTGAACAGGGTGGGCCTACGCTACTCTATTTTAACGTGGGTCATAATAGTGGTACTTAGAGAGCTTAATATTTTCTGAAGTGGTACGTGGTGTAAAAAGTTTGAGAAAACACTGATCTAACCAATGATAAATGTCAAACTACAATCACAACATCATATTGTTAATTATTCTGGCTGCTATTTGAGTCCTGCATGAAATATTAGAAATACAAGTTGAGAGCACAACAATGGTCCTATAAAAAAAGTCTTAAAGTGCTCCTATTGTGGTCATTTTCAGGTTCATAATTGTCTTTAGAGGTTATATCAGAATAGGTTTACATTACTGCAGCTCCTCTTTTCACCCTGTGTGTTGAGCTCTCTGTTTTAGTTACACTGTGAGGCATCTCACTTCTGTTCCATCTTTGTTGGGAGTCGCACATGTGCAATACCTCGGTAAGGACTACTAGCCAGTCAGAAGCAGAGTATGAGGGCGTGCCCTGACAGTACCTAGGTAAGGACTACTAGCCAGTCAGAAGCAGAGTATGAGGGCGTGCCCTGATAGTACCTAGGTAAGGACTACTAGCCAGTCAGAAGCAGAGTATGAGGGGATGCCCTGACAGTACCTAGGTAAGGACTACTAGCCAGTCAGAAGCAGAGTATGATGGAGTGCCACGCTAGCAGCTAGGCGAGCTTTATAACGTGTGTGTTTGTCTCTGAAGTAAAGGCTGGACTACAATAGAGCTGTTTGGAGCAGTTTGTGAACAGTGTTTTCTGTTGGAGATGGTAAGTCCCTTTGGGGTGGATTTTGGGCTTTTTCACTTTGTAAACCTATAACGTGCACAAAAAAGATATATAACACAATAAAGGAAAGATATTTGCATTTTCTTTCATCTATAAATTACCGACACAACGTGTTTAGACACTAATGTCACCAACTAATGGTGAGAGTATTTTTCTATGTTCAGATGTAAAATGTGCAACATCATATGCCAAATGCAGACATCACTTGAAACTTTTCTCCACACTCTGGATGGATAACCTGTGACTCAGTCTGGTTCAGACTTCCACGGCCATTTTAAGAAATATTGAATACAAAAAACTGGATTTAGCTGTGAGTATGTGCAGTGAGAGGCGTATTCCTGTTTGTTCTGGGTTTCTCTTAGTAAGACATGATGTTCTGTGTCTTACATCAGTCCGGCTTTAAATAGCTGAGCTGCACCAGTCAAACACTGTAGCCGCGGTGATTCCCCCTTTGTTCTGTTGCTTAGATACTGATCTGGAGACAAAGATGAAAGAAAGGGAAATTAAAGAGAGATAAAGGGGTGAAGTTGATCGCTGGTACGATGGAAGGTGGGAAACAGAGAGAACATCAAGAGAGAGAAAAACATCTATGAAATATAATATAACGGCCATTTTCAGTTACATCGCATACTAGTTCAGACCCACATTGTTCTCTTTACACGAGAGCAGGGGTTAAATTGGCCAGGAACAATCCGGAACAGCGTTGCAGCACCTTCGATTAACAAGTAAACTACTATAAGTGGCAGTTTCATACATCATTGTTTCCTGTTCTTTTAAAATAACGCCAAACATCCATTCCAGTGTTTCCCCTATTCACTCTCAGCAGTGTGCACTGTGAGTCCATGAACAGGGCAAGCGTCTGTGGTGAGTTCACACGTCCGTAATAAAAGCAGGACAGTTGCGTACTATCTGTTAAAGTCATTTGAACAGGTGAAGAACCCTGTGTTTCACCTGAGCTGGACCAGAGAGTATTCGGTTAAAACACTTCAGTGATGCTGTTCTGCCCTAGCCTGGTCCTACCAGACTCTGGTACACTAGCCTGGTCCTACCAGACTCTGGTACACTAGCCTGGTCCTACCAGACTCTGGTCCATTAGCCTGGTCCTACCAGACTCTGGTACACTAGCCTGGTCCTACCAGACTCTGGTCCAATAGCCTGGTCCTACCAGACTCTGGTACACTAGCCTGGTCCTACCAGACTCTGGTCCATTAGCCTGGTCCTACCAGACTCTGGTCCATTTCATTTGTACAGAGAGTCCGGCCACTCTCCATTGACAAATGTTAACTTCCTTGAAGGCGGGTACTCTGTTGAAGTTTAAAACTATTGGATCTGCCCAGAGCCACTCTTTGACAGTCATTACTCCAATTCATCAAACAGGTTTTAACTTCTCGCTCCTTCTCTTCTCATTCAGCCACTCGGGAGATTTACAGAGACAAGTCGGAGTAATGAGTCTCTGCGGAGTTCAAGCTTTTTCTGAATGAAGAGAATTAAACGGAATATAATAGAGGAGAGGACAGGAGAGGAGAGGAGAGGAGAGGAAACAAGAGGCAACAAGAGGTTAAAATTAGAGGAGACAAAGAGTGAAAACAAATGTAGGCAAGGACACAAGGAGAAGAAATGAGAGGATAGGATGAAAGGTGAGGAGAGGAAATGAGAGGAGAGTAGAGAAGAGGAAATGAGAGAAGAGGAGAGGAAACCTGAGGAGAGGAGAGGAAACAAGAGGATACAATGAGAGTCGAGGAGACAAAGAGTAAAAAGACAAAGAGGAAATGAGGGGATAGGAAGAAAGGAGAGGAGAGACAAAGAAAGGAAAGGAGTCAAGACAAGGAGAAGAAACAAAAGCAGCAGAGCAGCCAAAAAGAAGAAATTATAGGATAGTAGAAAAGCAGAGGAGAGACAAGGAAAGGAAAGGAGAGGAAATGGGGACAGGAAAGGACAAGAAATAAGGAAAGGTGAGAAAAATAAGTGAAGCGAAGGATAGGAGACGAGGAGTGGAAACAAGATGAGGAAAAGAAAGGATTGCACACAAAAGGCAGGAGAGGAAACAAGATGATATGAAGACAGGAGTAGAGAGGAAAGAAAGAGAGGAGAGGGAATAAGTAAAGGTGAGGAAATTAAGTGAGAATGGAGATGAGGAGAGGAAACAACGTGATGTAATGTGTTGTGTCTTTCTCTCCTCCCAGCATCTGTCCAGCAGACACAGTGTTCAACAGAGCACCACACAGGTAACGCACAAACACACACTGCAGTGATGTGTTCATGTCCATTCACTCGAGTCTTCTGAAGTACTTTACATGTCAACTCCCTTTTTGTGAGACTTACAGTAACTACATGTGTCTGATACATGTCCTATTTCTATGGTAGCTCATTCTAATTGTTAAATATCTACACAGGACTGACTTAAAGGCCCACAGATACAGTAGATCTTTCCGTAATGCTTGTTTTATTTCTGGTGGATTTCCAGGGTGACAGCACCCGGCAGAGACACGGGGAGCCGAGTCGAGTTCCAGTACCGCACCACCTGCTGGTCAACCTGAAGAGCTTCACCTACAACAGCATCGGAGAAGACACAGACATCTTCTTCTCCCTGTACGACCTGAGAGAGGGGAAGACTATCAGGTAGCAAACATGAAATGATGTATTTTGTCCAGTTGAGGGGGGGATTTACTTGTGGACACAACGTTGAAACATCGTCACCTGATAAGTTGATCAGGAGTCTTTGTGTTGCTGTCAGTCCAATATAGGGTTGAGCCGATGTACGATATCATCGAGAGCCACCATCGTGATTTTAAATTCAGTGATAAACAGGGGGTGTTTTAGGGCGTGGCTATGATGTGATTGCCAGTGAAAGTGTGTAATGTAACGTAGAGTGTAAGCAGTTCCTCCCTCTTGTCTAAAATCGTCACATCCCCAACCAGGATGGCTGCGCCCGTAACGGCAAGCTCAACAACTCATAGCAGATCTCCACTAACCAATGGTCGACGTCACACATGCTCTGGCCACTAATATTATACAGTCTATGTAGTTCACCTAAAAACTTTGCAGGCAGGCGAGGTGCTGTGGGCAGGCCTGGACCGCCCTGGGCCCGCCCACATTGACAGCTGGCCCGCCCAATCAGAAATTGAAAGTCAAGTGTGTTGGCGTTCAAAGCGCCGCAACAATCACAACAACCATAGATCGCTGCTGTGGCCTAACAACTGGAAACTTTATACGTTGTTCGTCTGCTATTTCATCACTAAATTCACTTCTGAGACTTTTTTAATGCAAGAAATCAACTATGTAGAGCTCAAATATGGGCCGTTTTATGAAAATTGATGGCTGATCGCAAATTTGGTCCGACTGTGTGGGATTTCAGAAGCTCCACAGTCGGATGTGCCAGCCGGCCGGTGCCTGCCGGTCGTCCTGTCCACCTTCACAGCCCCCGCTGGGAGCTGGCTGGAGCTCTCTCTGGAGACTTAAATAACACAACACACATATCCATTATAAGATTAACTGGAACCTGTGGTTTTTGCGAAGTTATAATGCTCCACAAGAGATTGCGGGCATAACGTAACAAGCTCGCTAACCGGGCTGTCACACACACAGGGAGAGCAGCGTCTGACAGGGCAGAGCGATAGCCGTCTCCCTTTCACAGTCTTGTAAATAAATTATAATATGTAGATTACAGCTGTCAGTCTTTCTCTACACGGAGCTTTCCTTAGGATATGCCATTTCTGTGTCTGTAGCTTTAAATGCTATTGAGGAGGAGAGAGGCGGGGGAAGGTGGAGGGTGGGGGTGTGGCCTTGACCATCTTACGGCCATGGTTATGATGTCATAAAGGGAATATTCCAGATCGGCCCATCTGAGCTTTCATTTTCTCAAAGGCAGAGCAGGATACCCAGGGCTCGGTTTACACCTATCACCATTTCTAGCCACTGGGGGACCATAGGCAGGCTGGGGGAACTCATATTAATGTTAAAATACCTCATAAAGTGAAATTTTCATGCCATGGGACCTTCAAGCTCTGGTAAAGCCGAGAGGAGCTGCAGATTCAGGTGATCAGTCTCTGCAGGTTCATCACTACCAGGGACACCTTTTACACTGACACATTATTATTACAAAAATAGAGATTATAACCACAGTGCAGTACTGCCGAAGCTTGTACAAGGTGTATTTTTTTTCTCTCGCCGCTCTCTATTTGACCTTTCAGCCACTCTGCTCTCTCATTCACACACACTTAGCTGACACAATGTGGAACAAATGGTGGCAAGTGGCCACACGGAGCTGCTGTGAATAATACATGACCCCCCCTCCCCACCGTAATGATTGACATTAATTATGCATTGGTGGAGTAATCGCAACGCTAACAGTTCAGGAATGTCAATTAAGAGGCTGATGTAGGCCAGCTGTGATGGGGGGGATGATGTGTATTCCTCTGTGTGTGTGTGTGTTTTTGGGGGGCATTTTAGGTCTTTAATTCCACAGGACAGATGAAGACATGAAAGTGGAGAGAGAGGGGGAATGACATGTAGCAAAGGGCCGCCGGTCAGAGTTGAACCTGCGGCCGCTGCGTTGAGAAGTAAACCTCTACATATGGGCGCCCGCTCTACCAACTGAGCTAACCCGGCCACGTTCCTGTGTGTTTTAGTGGTTATGAGTGTAGGGTCAGTGTGTGTGTGTGTGTGTGTGCATGTGTGTTTGTGTGTGTGTGTGTGTGTGTGTGTGTGTGTGTGTGTGTGTGTGTGTGTGTGTGTGCGTGCGTGTGTGCGTGCATGCGTGCGTGTGCATGCGTTCACTCAGCCCACAAACACTGTTGACCTTGGCAACCGGTTTTCAGTGTCTAGTCTGACTCAGCAGTAAAGTGTTATGACAACACCTGCTCCTCTGAGACACTGAGAGGAGAGAAAAAGGAGGAGAAAAGAGGAAAGGAGAGGAAACAAGAGGAAATGTGAGGAGAGGAGAGGAAAAAGGTGGTGAAGAGAGGAAACAATAGAAGAGAAGAAACTAAAGAAGAGGATAGGAAACGAGAGGAGAGGAGAGACAAGGAAACGAAAAAGAACAAGTGGATAGGAAACGCAAGAGGGGAGAGGAAACGAGAAACGATGAGACGAGGAACTGCTCTTGAGTGTTTGCCCTCTGAGCAGCTCTCCCTCTGTTTGTGTGTGTGTGTGTGTGTGTGTGTGTGTGTGTGTGTGTGTGTGTGTGTGTGTGTGTGTGTGTGTGTGTGTGTGTGTGTGTGTGTGTGTGTGTGTCTGTCTGTGTGGGCTTGTTTAACTATATTCGTGGGGTCCAAAAACTTCTTGTGGGGTCCCGGCAGCTTTGCTGGACCCCACAAGTTTAAAGGTCTGTTTGAGGGTTAAGTCTTGGTTTTAGGATTAGGGTTAGAATTAGGTTATGGTTAGGGTTAGGGTAAGGGTTAAGGTTAGGCATTTAGTTGGGATGGTGAAGTTTAGGTTAAGGGGCTAGGGAATGCATTATGTCAATGACGGGTCCCCACAAAGATAGTGCCACAAACCTGTGTGTGTGTGCTTATTTTGGCCATAGAAAGTCTCTCTCTTGCGGCGGTTGCCTTTTATTGGTAGGATATTATACAAATTGTATGAATCCCTCTTTGACTCGAGAAAAAAAACATCCGACAACAATGAATTGGGAGCTGCGATTGAATATGAAAACCCCCAACTCACTCTTTCCTGCACCCCCTCTTCCCAGTTTCCTACCTACTCACACACACACACACACACACACACACACACACACAATCCTATTCGGGGGGAGAATACATTTTCTTCTCTTTTGTTGCATTTGTTTGTTTTGGGCTATCTCCGGGGGATTTGAATAAATTATTTGCTTTAAAGAGTCGGACACTGTGTGTGTTGCGGGGATTTGTCGACCCTCCCTGCTGTCGTTTTCAGGGAATTGGGCAAACATTAGCAATAACCTGAGAGGTGGTGTTTGTTGCGTGGGAGTACACGCTGAATAATAAAGACTTTTTAAAGAGCTCTTTTCTATAATGATATCATTTCTTTTTTCAGGAAACACAAGTGACTCATGAAACAAAATTGCGACAACTTCTAGCAGTTTGAAAATGATATGATCATTTTCTTATCACGTTCTTATAGACAGGGTTCCTTATATTAAAAATGCAGTTCAGCGAGTGTAACACATATAGTGATTTTGACTCTTTAGGGAAGCATTATTGACTAGACTTAAACCGGGGTTGGCAGTTATTTATAAAAAGGCAAGCTTTTAGAATCAGAATTATAAAAACATGCATTGTCAGGTAAAAAACACTTACGGGCCGACTACATTGCACGCTGGATGTTCCAACGCTACGCTTCCACTACGAGATACATGACACAAACATATTAAACATTCATCTGAAATAAACAGTAAATACAGAAACAAATATATACAAAGTAGCCGTTACACTTAACCCTCATATTTCACTCTTTCCGTCGGCCATATTTGACAATTTTGACACTTTATTGACGCTTTTTTGTCGCTTTTGACTACATTTTTGGACGGTTCTAACACTTGGAGGCTTTCTAGGACACTTTCGACGCACTTTCCTAAGTACTCACATGCTGTCCTCCTTCTGGTTTGCCTGTTTGTAAAGCTAAAGTATAAATTATTACCCAATTCTGTGCAACATCGAGGCTTCTAGCCAACTTCATTCAGTTATTTTTGGGAAATTTGGTTGAAAGAAACCCGGATTTCTGATATAGAAAGGTCACAATTCACACGTAATGTAGGTCAACGGAGGTCAAACGGCGTTGATAAACACGCTAAAAAGCGATTATGCATCTTGATAACATGCCAAAATGGCATACGAATTGGCGTGTCGTACATATTCTACTTGAATATTGCTACGGCAGATTGCAGTCAAATCACCTTCTCACCTCGCCGGCTACATCCGCACGACTATGTTTTGGTTTCAAAATGAAATATCTTTTGCTATATTCACACCGCGCATCTACACCGCTGTTGGTGTTTTGTGTGCATCAATTGTCAGCGGATTAGTATGTGGCGCTTTACTCTTTTCAGAGTCCCTTATGACTGGAGAAATCCTATAATGTGTCTGAGGCTTAACTGTATTAATGTCAAGCACGCCGTTATTGAATAAAAGCATGGCAGCTTAGTCATGTTCCCCTGGATAATTGTGGGTTAAAGAACAGAGTCGCTGACACCGGGAGGCAATATTTCGCTGTTCCCTGAAGCGAAGAAAAGGCTGAGACACGCCGCTATAGTTTCCTCACTGCCGGGGGGGGGGGGGGTGAGAAGAGAGGAGGCATGAGGAGAAGTCAGGAAGAATTGTATCTCTGTGAGGGCGCCAGGGGAAAACGGTGAGCGCTTAGAGTTTCTAAAACTGATACAATGATATTGGGTTTATACACTGAACTTTGAATTCAATTATAAATCAGAACCGAAAAATTCTTTTTTCATGTATATCCCATGAGACAGGCACGTAGGAGAGGGACAGGTAGGTCAAACGTTGCAAAGAAACTCCCGCACACTGTCTAACTCGCAAAGATTAATTTAAGAGCTGGCAACGTTTCGGTACTAGACCTCCATCATGTAAATGGTTTTAGATACTGAGAAGACATTCTCTGACATTCTCAATATTAGAAAAAAGACAAATACATTTTTATTTATTATGAACCTCGCCAGCTATTTAATTGAGCTTTGCAAGTTCACAGTGTGTGGGAGTTTCTTTCCAAATCAATTATAATTGAAAATATAAAAGTTGGACATTTCTATATACTTGTATCTTCTGGTGTTTGGTGTTTTAAGCCCCCAATGTCATCTTCCAGGCAGCGCTGCCTGGGAGGCACTAGGATTAGGCAATGGTTAGGGTTAGTAGCCTTGAAGTCAACGTTGGGGGCTTAAAACACCATTGAGCATCTCTTCCTTCACATCCATGAAAGACGTGTGACAAATTCACCAACTTGAGAACTACCTTACTGTAAGAACCACAATTTTGGGACATAATCTTGACCTAGAAAATATTTGATAACGAGCTAGATCTGCCAAACACTAACTCCTAACACCCTCCGCTTGACCTTTGACCTCAGAGAATCCGAGTCTGCCTCAGTGACATTAAACCTTTGCTGTAAAGTTAAAGATGGCCACTGGTCTTTTTGTGTGTTTTTTCAGTGAGAAGTTCATGGTGAGACTGAACAAGAACGGAGGACCGAAGAATCCGGAGAAGGTGGACCGGCTGTGTGCCCTCTTCACGGTAACACACACACACACGTGCACACATGTGCACACAAACGCAGACACACTCACACACGCAGTCATATACAGTGTGCTTGAAATGCAGGTGGTTGGTGTAGCTTAGGGAGAGTACCTTTGAAGAACTGGTAGGGTGAATAGAAAAGTAAGGATGCATTGCCCCCTATTGCTCTGCTGCAGAATCAACCTGGGGAGGCTGCAGCTCCAAGGCATGGAAAAAACCCATTTTCATTGATATGAAGTTTGAGACTTTTTGGACAAAGAGCTCCTCCCGTTTGCTTTAGGAGTGCTGCAGAGCTTTGAGTCAGTATTATTTCAGGAACACAGCATCTGAAATGCAGGACACACGGCAGGTTAGTGTAGGACTGATCAGGTTAAAGGTCCCATATTATAAAGAGTGAGATTACTTTTTTGATTACAAAGTGTAATGATGTGTGTGTGTGTGTGTGTGTGTGTGTGTGTGTGTGTGTGTGTGTGTGTGTGTGTGTCTTTGTGTTTCTCTGTGTGTGTGTGTGTGTGTGTGTGCGTGTGTGTGTCTCTGTGTGCGTGTGCATCTGTGTCTCTGTGTGTGTTTCTGTGTGTGTGTGTGTGTGCCTCTGTGTCTCTGTGTGTGTTTCTGTGTGTGTGTGTGTGTGTGCCTCTGTGTACCTCTGTGTGTGTGTATATGTGTGTGTATGTGTGTGTTTGTCTGTGTGTGTGTGTGTGTGTGTGTGTGTGTGTGTGGGGTGTGACTGTGTGTCTGTGTGTGTGTGTGTTTGTGTGTGTCTGTATGTGTTTGTGTGTGTGTGTGTGTCTGTGTGTGTGTTGTGTGTGTGTGTGTGTGTGTGTGTGTGTATGTGTGTGTGTTTGTGTCTGTGTGTGTGTTTGTGTGTCTGTGTGTGTGTAGCTGGGTGTCGAAGTGCCATATAAATTCAGTGAAAGTATCAAAATGCTAAATCCACAGAGAAATGCGTGTTCAGATAATTCAGGATAAATGGCACTGATTCATCATCTGAAGCTGCTGGAAGGGGGGGGGGGGTTTCGACGAGCCAGAGGGCTTGTTAACACAGAACCATCTGAGAAGCAGTCATTGGAAACTGTTTGGAAAAGGGCTGGCACTTAAAAATGATGAACCATCAGTCTATCACGTCCGCCATTGTTGTTTTGAACACAGTCGCCATCTGAACTAGCCACTAGCGCTTCACCGGACGATGATTGGTTTGTTCGCTGTTGTGTGGACACAAACGCAGAACTTAAAGCTTGACGAGAAGGGTTTTTGTGTGTGTATGATATGTGATCCTGCGACTCTCACGTGATCTTGTCATATCACGAGAATCCGGCTGCAAGGTAAGACCAGATGCATTTGTATAATAAAACCTTAAACTCACAGATTCTTCTCTCTCTTGGACTGTGCAGGACCTGAGCAACAAAGACATGAAGAGAGATCTTTACATCATCTCCCAGGTCATCAGAACAGGTCAGTTTATCAAGTTTCTAATGTTCAGAGACTGAGTCCCAAGCTTTAGACGATGGTAAATCATTTATGAAGGAAGGAGAATAAATCCAATAGGACCTTGTTATTAAAGCTGACTATCCTCGCAGTAACCAACATTCTCAACCTTACTTTATGTCAGAAAAATATATATACACGGGATGTAGTTTCAGCTTTTAAAATCTGCTTCCTGTCGCAGGTCGTATGCTGCTGAACGACAGTAAGAAGGGCCCTCCGCATGTTCAATACCGCCGGCCGTACGGCTGTGCTGTCCTGGCCATGAGCGACGTGCTGCAGACCATCTCAGAGCTCAAAGAGGAGAAAGACTTTGTCCTCAAAGTCTACACGTACGTGGCTGCACACACGCGCACGCACGCACGCACACTCACACACACTCACACACACACACAGACACACACACAGACACACACGCACGCACACACACACTCACACGAACACGCACGCACATACGCAGGCACGCATACACACACATACGCACACACACATGCGCACACACATACACACATGCACACACGTAGGCACGCATACTCACACACACATATATGCACACACACACACACACACACACACACACACACACACGTGCACACACGCATGCACACACACACACACACGCACACACATACACGCAGGCACGCACACACACATGCGCACACGCACACACACAAACGCACACACCCATATGCACACACACACATCCATCGTCTACTTTACAGGCGAGGCGCAGTTCATCTCCAACGAGCCTATTTTCAGTCGGCGGCAGGGCAGTCAGGACTCACCCGGAAATGGCGAGTGGAATGAGTGTGACTAGTCTCTCAAAATCTGACGAAAATCTTCTAAACTGACCTTTGTTGAGCTGAAATGAAGACAGATTCAGCAACTGCACGGCCTATTTCTCGCTTAAAATGTTTTCAGAAACATGTTTCAGTGAACTATTTTAGTACAATATGAGATCGTATTCTGAACGGCCGCCATGACAGTCTGGCTCTCAATATCCGGAGAAAACAAACCCATGTGACGCGTTCGTCCAATCAGCTGCCGGTTTTCATTACTTGGGAAACAATACAGAGTAGCGCCGCCTGCTGTTATGTAAACGTATTACGTTTCTCAGCCGCCACATGAAGTAAACAAACACAGCTGCGTTAATTTCGTTAATTTTTTTTAACGAGTTAAATATTAAAAAATTAACGCAAAAATTAACGCGTTAATTTTGACAGCACTAATATAAATACATACACACATATATATATATATACATACACATATATATATATACACATACATATATACATACATACACATTCATATATATATATATATATATATATATATATATATATATATATATATACACACACACACATACATACATTCACATACACACACATACATACACACATATACATACATACACACACACACACACACACACACATATACATACATACACACACACACATATACATACACACACACATACATACATACATACACACACACACACACATATATATATATATATACATACACATACACATATTCGTACACACAAGTATTTTTTTACAGTGCACTTAGAGGAGCTGCCTCCAGCCCCTCCCCCTTGTGAAGTTATGTGCCGACACTGTCAACACTGCACTAGCTCAGAGAGGCTATCGTTACGTTAGCTGCTGCTGGTCTTGCCGTGGGATTAACTGTACTAATAAAACCGTTGAAACACCGCGGCCACGCTGCTGTGAAAGCTCCCTCATTTATCAGTCTGATTGTTACCCCTCTCAGTGGCAGCTCCTCCACCCATATCTTTATAACGGAGCTAACCGGTAACCGGAGCTAACCGCTAATCAGAGCTAGCTCGTTGCCAACCGAGCCTTCAGTTCTGCGTGCCTGTATCCATTAACTGCATGTATGGACTCGAGCCCAAACAAAACCCTTCATTTTATTAAAATGGCTGTAAAAGATTTAAACTTCAACTCAGAATTGTTTGAATGACAGAGATCAGCTCAAGGTACAGTGTAGCGTTAGCGTGCTAAGTTGATGCTTTCTCTGCGTAGTGCAGACTGATTTGCTCTCGCGATTCATCAAATCGAGACCAAATCGCAGCCTTTGCGATTAGGAAATCGCATTTTAACATATTGCGATATTATTGCAAATGCAATTAATCGTTCAGCCCTACATTGAATCATATGTAAGGTATAATTTCAGTGAAATGTAATCCCCTAACTTGTGCATGAGTCACCATTAAGCAGAATATGGCCGCCAAGTCTTCCATGAGGACGCTACGCTAAGAGCTAAGCTCTCTAAATATAGCGCGGCCAAACGCCAAGTGGCGGGAGCTCCTTCCAAAACGAGAGTGAGCCCGGCTTTGAACTTTCTCCCGCTGGCGAGTGCTGAGGGAGAGGATGACAATGAAGAGCAACCGAGGTCAGGGGAGCGTGTCCCTCTGGTGGCGGGGGGGAGGGGGAAGGTCAATAAGGAGAGACAATAAAGAAGGGGACATACAATATCTCTCTTTATCATATCTTTACTCACATTCTTCTTTATTCTCTTAACCACTGACCTTTTCCTCTCTCTTCACTTTGTCTGTTTATTCTTTACCTCATGTAACACTTCGCCCTCTCATTAAAAGTCTCTCTCTCTCCCTCTCGCTCCCTCTCTCTCTCCCTCCCTCTCTCCCTCTCTCTCTGTAATTGTATTATGTATTATGTAAAGGAGAGCGAAGACACAGAGAGAGAATGAGAGTCCCCATGAGCTACAGACAGCCACTTCACTGATTGACTCTCTGCAGTCTTATAATGCCATCAGCTCATTCGTCTCTATCTCTCTCTCAAACACACACACACACACACACACACACACACACACACACACACACACACAAAAGCGTTGACATTAGGGAAAGCCCTCTCGGCTGAAACTTCTGAAGACTTGCCTGCAGGAACCCTACAGTGCTCACAGTCACAGCATGATGTAACTGTGACTGTGTGTGTGTGTGTGTGTGTGTGTGTGTGTGTGTGTGTGTGTGTGTGTGTGTGTGTGTGTGTGTGTGTGTGTGTGTGTGTGCAACCTTAGCTGAACTCCTGAGAATGCTTCATGCTTTATGGATGGTTACACATCCATCTCAGTTGTGATGTCGACGTGACTGAAAGCTGTTAACGTGTCACTTTACAACAATTCGGCTCCTTTACATTTGCCGGCATGAAAATAATAAAAACAATCGCTGCAATCTTCTTCCTCTTTCTGGCCTGGAGGAACTGCTGTGTCATCATGTCACTTCGAATTCCTGTGAGTCCTTCTGTTGGCTTGTGGCTCATAAGCTGTTTTAAGCTGCAATTATATGGGCAACAGCAAGCATTTGGTGCGACAGTGGCGAAGAAAAAACGTCCTTTTTACAGGCAGAAACCTCCAAAAGACCCTGACCTTTGGTGGGCGGCCACCTTCCTCTGCCTGTTGGGACACAGAGAGCCTGATTCAGACATAATATGTATATGTATGATTCATAATAATAATAGAAGTTGGTGGAAATTATAGTACCAATAAAGATAATAGAAGTTTGACTATTTCATTCTCCTCTAAATCAAGCGTGAAGCCTTTTAAAACTTGTGTTGTCATGTTATTTGTGTAAATAACCAACAGGAGGACTACTCTGAGATTTATACACAATATTTGACAACAATTGTTTTTTGTTATTTTATGATCAATTTGTTATTATTTTTATATTTTTGAACACACAACGTACAGAACAAACAAATACAATCACAGGAACCAAAACCCTCATGCACCCCCCACCCTCTTGGGTGACAAAAACAAACCAATATACAAGAAAACAAATATCACACCTTGCCTATCATTTTCTTGGTTGCAGTTGAGCCTGAGCCGGCTAGCCAAATTCTCTTCTGCCTCGAGCAGGTGTAATTTAGAGTCGTCATTAAGTAACAAAACAATCGGGTCAGCAGGAATTCATTTAAGAAAAATTGTGAATGAAAAAGAAAAGACAGACAGTCGTGTTCTTAACGAAGCCTTGCCGATATTTTGGATTTATGTTCCTAATGGGTTTAAAATACGTAAGTTTTCTGCCTAATGAGACCTGATTCCTGATGGTTTGTGTCTGTTCCCTAGGTGTAACAATGAGAACGAATGGTACCAGATCCACGAGAACATCATCCGCAAGTCCAGCACCAAGTACACCGCTCCCAGCACCAACTACGGTACGGCCACTGTCTTTGTGTTTTTAAAAAAGGGTCAAAAGCATAAAAAAACGTAAAAAAAAATTAAAGAAACACTCAAAAAAAATTTTTACATTCGGAAAAGAAATGACAATAAACGTAAAAAACTATTTATAGCTACAAGGTGTAAGAATTTCTCCCACCTTGCGGTGAAATTGTATGTGACAACCGACTGAATATTACTTTCTAGCCCCTCCCATTCCGCGTTCTAACTCCTACGGTGGCCGTATTATTCCAAGAAGTACGACTTTGTGTGTTCCTTCCAGTGTAATAATAGTTTTACGTTATTTTGGTACCATTTCATTGCTAACATCAGCTGTCAGGTTCCCAATCATATGCAAGCTAATGATAGCAAAGTATCAGTGCTATCGTTATTCTGTATATTTTACGAGATTAATAGTGTAAGGCGATGTTTACAGCGTAGGAGAGAGGCAACGGAGGTTTGTGTTTTTAATATATTTCTCTGAGCAGTATGAAGAATGTCAATGAAACCGAAATGAGCTCTTAGTATCGCCATCGTTTGCACGCAGCTGGTGTAGCTGGAGCTAGTCTGTTTACAACTCCATGACGTGAGTTGTCTGCCAGGGAAATCCCGACACGTATGATTACGTTTATGTTACAAGGTAGACAATCCTTCTTCATCATTGACGTGAGGAAATGTATCCTAGACATCGTTCTGGCGTTATGCACAACCATGCTATAGTTAGCCAAGCAACAATAGGCTGAATTAGCCTACCTGTCAAGAAGAAAGCAGGCAACTTTGGCGTCCCTTTTAAAATCCTTGCTCCTCTTTCCATCTTGGAAAAGCCACTCCAATATTAACTTTGGTCTTGTTGCTTTGTTGCGCGTTGTCGTTTTAATTCTCTTTTTAACTTCCTTGGCGCCTCCATTACACGAGTGTAGGGTGACCATATTTTGATTTCCAAAAAAAGAGGACACTCGGCCCTGCCTCGAGACAAATCCAGACAGGCTTCTCAGAGGTTAATGACCATGCTTTATTATGCCTCAATGGTGCAAAAATAACTTCCGTAATAAAATAAAATAAAATCTGTAACAACCTGTAAGAAAATAATACCTCTCTTTTAAAATAAATAATATGAAATAATATTCTAAATATGACCTCTTCTGTGTTGGAAAATCCAGCTTCAACAAAATATCTTTTAATACCTTTTCAATGTAATAAATAATAAAGACACTGAAACGTGAAAAAATATGTGCCAGCTTTGCACACGGTGCACTCCGCCTCCCACTTGTCCGGTCCCGGCAAAAGAGGACGTTTGGTCACCCTATAGGTGTGATCCTCCATCTTCAACCGGCTTTCAAATCTGCCGGCAGTCACTGAGTAATCTTCTCTCCCTCCCTGGCATTCGTCACGGTGCCACTCAGTGTAAAAGGGCGAAACGTGGACGTATGTCCCTCTTTGGCTAACGTATTTTAAAGATGGAGGCGCAATATGGTTATATATTCTGAATGATTCTGAATGGCAGATTCTACACGCACGGGAATACTTTGATTAGTTGGTGGAAGTAATGACACATGAATGAGCACATATTTGTGAAAGACCAAAGGGTTTTTTGCTAAGAATCAACTAAAAAAATTACACAATGGAGCTTTGAAAAAAAAAATGCCAAAAGCATTGAAAAAAAGTGGAAAAAAACATTGGAAAAAAAAAACATCAAATGTAAAAATATTAATGTAAACCTGTCAAAAACGGTTAAAAAAACAAATAAAAAAAAATCCCCGAACTGTCCTAATTCTTGATAGGCCAACAGCACATTCAAATCAAATCACTCAACAAACATTCTGCTACGGGGGGCAAGAAAACGATGACCTCATTTGGGATATGATGATGCCCCAACGGTGCAAAATGGGTTGTTATATTTACTTGCCCGACGTGGCGTTTTACTTGCCCGGGCCATCAGGCAACCCTTGTTCAGGACTCTGATGAATGGCCGAGTTACTGCAGCTTCCTTTAGGCGCATCTGCACCGTGTGTCCGTCTCTTCCAGATTCAGCCTCCGTGAGAGGGACCTTGAGAAGCAGAGGGCACCGAGGGTTGTTGGCGTTAGGAAGTGCAGCAGCGTTACTGACTCGTGCTGCTGCGTATGTGAGGAGGGAGCTTTTTACACACGTTGATTAACTTAAGACACGTTGAACACAGACCTCATAAAGTCAGTTCCAAAACAAACATACAAAGCTCCCGGCGGCGTCCGGTTTTCGGAGAGCAGCACGCACTCAGACTGACACATGCGTGTCATCCCTTGACATCCGCTGGGAAATTGTTCTAATTGGTGTCACTGCAGGGAACTCAACCTCTTGTGCCCTCTTGTTAAAGTCTGTGAAGTCCTGCGACCCCAAAACTACTTTAGAGATGTAGTTGTAGTTTGGGGCAGTGGGTCCCAATCTTTTTGGTCCCAGGTACCCCTAGAGCCCTGTCAGATGAGCTCACGTAGCCCTTCATTAATTCCCAGTGTGTTCCAACAGCATTCAAGAAAAGCCAGTATGAACACAAACAGTGGTGCTGTGTTGTGTGGAGAAATATGATGGCCGACTAAACGTGTGGACCCTCTCTCCGTCGCTGCAGGTCTGATCATCTCTCTGCAGCTGCTGAGGGGCGACATGGAACAGGTCCGCCGGGAGAACCCGCTCATCTTCAGCAGGGGGGTGGCCATGACACGCAAACTGGGCTTCCCTGATGTCATCATGCCAGGTGAGTCAGACACACACGGAATGGTCCACCTCAGGTCATATTGTGTGGGATGAGAGTTGAATCGCACTTTAATGCCAGAAAAGAGGAGGAATCAGAAGACTGAACCTGAATCTGTTTTGGCTCTGTGCGGACTTAAATATTCACTTCTTACTCAGCCTGTGTGCCTCAACATAAAGATGTCCAGTATTCTTATGCATTATCATTATTTGACCAGTATTTACTGATAAAGTAGCACCAAATTTCTTTATGTGTGAATTGTAGATTTTTCAGTTTGTTTTAAAGTGCTCATATTATGCTCATTTCAGGTTTATAATTGTATTTAGAGGTTGTAGAAGAATAGGTTTACATGGTTTAATTTTCAAAAGACACCATATTTTTGTTGTACTGCACATTGCTGCAGCTCCCCTTTTCACCCTGTGTGTTGAGCTCTCTGTTTTAGCTACAGAGTGATGCATCGCACTTCTGTTCCATCTTTGTTGGGAGTCGCACATGAGCAGTACCTAGGTAAGGACTACTAGCCAGTCAGAAGCAGAGTATGAGGGCATGCCCTGACAGTACCTAGGTAAGGACTACTAGCCAGTCAGAAGCAGAGTATGAGGGTGTGCCCTGACAGTACCTAGGTAAGGACTACTAGCCAGTCAGAAGCAGCGTATGATGGAGTGCCATGCTAGCAGCTAGGTGAGCATTATAACGTGTGTTCCAAAGTGACCACGTTGGTCTCTGAAGTAAAGGCTGGACTACAATAGAGCTGTTTGGAGCAGTTTGTGAACAGTGTTTTCTGTTGGAGATGGTAAGTCCCTTTGGGGTGGATTTTGTGCTTTTTCACTTTGTAAACCTATAACGTGCGCATTAAAAGATATGTAACACAATAAAGGAAAGGGAAAAAGCCAAAAAGCATAATATGAGCACATTAAGTTTATTTTACACATACATGCACATATACCTACTTACAGGCACATACGTTTGCATACCAATATACACATTCATATACACATTATATGTACAGTATGTGTATATGTATGTGTGTTTTCCTACCAGTGTCCATGTTTCATCTGTCAGTTATATCAAACCGAACAGTCCAGAAGTGAAGCAGCATTTCGGATGAGCGGTGAAACATGTTCCAAGTCTACAGTTTCAGTCCACTGGATCACTCGTTTAGTTCCCCCGTTCTACTTACTGCGGCTGTGCGTTCTAATGAAAGTCTAATTATTTCATCCAAATGCTCTCAGCTATTCACAGCCACGAAACTAATAAAAGCTAATGAAAAGAGACGTATATTTCAGTAAGTGTTTTTCTCCCTCCTAATTACAGTGACTATACCTTTAAGCTAAGCTGTGTCTGCATCACAATTATTTATCTGGCTTCTTCTGTGAAACATGTTACATGTGTAGATGTTACTATTATAAAAATTATTATTAGTGTAAACATTCAAAGTTGTGCTTCATGTAATTAGTCATTTTGTAAAAGTCATCATACATACCATAGGCACACAGACATATGACATCCATGCGCCACATACATACTACAAAACAATACAAAGGAAGATATCAATAGTGTAGCCCTTACAGTAAAGTTAGATTGTAGCATGTTTAAAGGAGCGGTGTGGAAAAAATGCAGAAAGGTGCAATGGTATCATGGTGCAAGAGAGTGTCAGTGCAAGTGCATTGCAAGTGCAAATTCTATAGTTATCTAAGTACAACAGGCTACACAATATATCAAAAATAGAATAATTATTACTAAACTATACAAAGACACTAGTAAAAGACTTGAAGAAAAGCTTAAAGGTCCCATGGCATAAAAATTTTACTTCATGAGGTTTTTTAACATTAATCTGAGTTCCCCCAGCCTGCCTATGGTCCCCCAGTGGCTAGAAATGGTGATAGGTGTAAACCGAGCCCTGGGTATCCTGCTCTGCCTTTGAGAAAATGAAAGCTCAGATGGACCGATCTGGAATCTTCTCCTTATGAGGTCATAAGGAGCAAGGTTACCTCCCCTTTCTTTGCTTTGCCTGCCCAGAGAATTTGGCCCACCCATGAGAGAGAGAGACATCATGGCTTTCAAACGAGCAAAGTGACAGTTGGTCAAGGCCACACCCCCAACATCCACCTTACCCCCCCTCTCTCCTCCTCAATAGCTACAGACACAGAAATGGCACATCCTAAGGAAAGATCATTGTGGGACTGGCTCTAGTGGCTGTAATTCTGCACCAAGGCTGAATTCCGGGAAAGAGACTTCAGATACAGTATTAGGGGACCACTAAGGTCTATATAAAAGAGACTTCAGATACAGTATTAGGGGACCACTAAGGTCTATATAAAAGAGACTTCAGATACAGTATTAGGGGACCACTAAGGTCTATATAAAAGAGACTTCAGATACAGTATTAGGGGACCACTAAGGCCTATATAAAAGAGACTTCAGATACAGTATTAGGGGACCACTAAGGCCTATATAAAAGAGACTTCAGATACAGTATTAGGGGACCACTAAGGTCTATATAAAAGAGACTTCAGATACAGTATTAGAGGACCACTAAGGTCAATATAAAAGAGACTTCAGATACAGTATTAGGGGACCACTAAGGCCTTTATAAAAGAGACTTCAGATACAGTATTAGGGGACCACTAAGGTCTATATAAAAGAGACTTCAGATACAGTATTAGGGGACCACTAAGGCCTATATAAAAGAGACTTCAGATACAGTATTAGGGGACCACTAAGGCCTTATATAAAAGCATCCAAAGATCACCGTGTCATGGGACCTTTAAGTTAAAGTTGAAAACTGTCCATACAGACAAAACGATAGCATGGTGTATTGACCATACAGGCAAGCTAGCAAAATGGGCAGGTGGCTAATATAGCCAGTAAGGGAGTCAAACAGTGACAATCAGTCCAGTCCGGGGTAGTCCGGGGTAGTTTATGTGTATGTATAAAGGCACCCAGATGAAGGCTTGGTACAAAGAGCAGTATGCAGAGCAGACTTAAAGATGGTGATTAAATGTAATAGTTGACAACAGATCAGTTAAGCGATTAATGAAATTATCTTTGTAGCTGTAATAAAACCAAATTGGAAAGTCACGTCGTGAATTCAAGTGGTCAATTTCCAGCTCAGCAACATCTCCCTCTACTCTGAATTTATTTTAATATCGCTGCGTGCCACTTCTGCTCCAACACCATCTGACAAAGAACATGTCAAGCACATGTGCTCCTTTAGCATTTAGAGGCTTCTAAAGATGCGTTACTTTTTCTGTGTAATTATTAATTGTGAATCATTTTCAGCCTTTGAAATAATCTAAATAACCAAAGGGATTGACATTTACCCTCAGACTGCCCTCCAAACAGCAACACCTACACCTATATAATATGCAGAAGTGTCCCTTCACACCTTTCCACACAAATTATCAATGCATGTCACACACACACACACACACACACACACACACACACACACACACACACACACACACGTAAAGCCTCCCCTCGGGCAGTGATGGAGCGAGTATTTAACTCCCATCTTGATACATTAAGGGTGACATCTCCTCTATAAGGACAAGCTGACATGATAAATGAATCCACAAACGCTAACACGGGTCATTGGTCTTGTGAATGTCAGAGGTATTCAGCTTTAAAATGTGTGCGATACACTCCGTGTGTCTCAACACACGGAGACACTTTATACCTACAATATCCATGGTCGTTTTTGGGTATAAGGACATTTTCACACCTACCTCATTTGGGCCGGACTTTCAGACTTTTCAGTTTGGTCCGAACCAACATTGCATGTGAGAAAAGATTCCTCCGATCAAAAGAGGTGGTCTCGGTCGTTGGCAGTATGAAAACCCTTTGTGGATGTTTTGGACTTTCGGAACAAATACAGGAAGCTCTGGCAGGCTATGTTAATAAGACCGGGGAAGCTCCTTTTAAGGAACAGCTCAGTGCTTAGTTTGTAGTCTACGTGAGAGAGAGCGTGCAGGCAGCTGTCGGCTATCAGAGCAGAATATAAATCAGCAGTTTACTTGTTAAGTGGTAGGCCTCGTGAATGTACAGTGTAGGTTTCTGTTTGTCTCTAAGTAGGGGAGAGCAGCAGTCAGTTGAAAAAACTCCGACCCAGAGAGAGGATACGAGAGGACAGGGAAGCTCGTCTACAAACCAATCAATTCTAAGTATCTGGAGACGCAGCTCACGTATTTATGTGATGACGGCAGGACGTAGGTTTGTCACGTATAGATCTTTAGTGCGTTTGCATAACTGCAGTGTGAAACCAAGACTTAATGGATCAAATGTAGACAATGTAACAAAAACATGAGCCTTGGTTCGGACTTTTAGGTGTGAAAATGCCCTAAGAAGATGTAATTGGCACAATGCAAACTGTCTCGGCAACCCTGCGTCTGTGTTTGTCAGGCTTGTGTTCACATTGTGGGATCATTACATTTGTCAGGTGAAATGTGAGACAAACGGTGAGGTGTCTCGTCTGCATGTTAATGTGTCCTTGCGGTTCCCAGGCGACATCCGTAACGACCTGTACCTGACTCTGGAGCGGGGGGACTTTGAGAGGGGAGGGAAGAGCGTTCAGAAGAACATTGAAGTCACCATCTACGTGCTCTACGCTGATGGGGAGATCCTCAAGGTAGGAGAGCAGTGCTGTCGTATACACCCTTCAGTCCACTTTCTCTCACCGTTTCTTTCTCTTTTCTTGTGGTCACTTCTTGAAACTTATTTTTTGATGTATCCTTGATTTGGCTAGGGAGGTCCCATTGGGACGCGCTAGCTCTTCTTTCAGGGAGTCCTTGTTATCAATTAGAGGTTAATTAAAGTGGAATCTGGCAGGTGGGAACTCAAGAAAACTCACTTTTTAAAGCGAGTTTACCCGTTACCCGGAACGCCTTTCTGGATCGTTCCGGCCCATTTTAACCATTGCATACAATACATAAAAGCAACCCAAGAGAATTAGTAGAAGAAGAGAGGCGTACAGGCCATACCAGCGATATCCATTTGCATCGCATGAAAAGAAAAAAGCAGTTTTACCGATCTCTGAAAGTGTTCAAACAGCAACCAGAGGCCAAAAATGTGACATCCCCAATCTGACAGACATATATATATATATATTTACTAATATACTGACATGTCTTAGAATGAATGATGGAATAAACCATCATTTATCCCTCCTGTTGTCCTCGGGTCAAATTTGACAGGAAAGGGTGGAGTGAAAGAGATGGGAGGACAGGTTGGATTTAATCCTGGGTCGCTGCAAAGGACATAAATGGGTCACTCGCTCCTAATGGGTGAGCTAGAGGTCGCCCCTTTTTTTTAAATTTTGACGCAGAAAAACAAAAGGGTTAAAGACTACCTGGATACAAACAGAAATATTGACAGATGCATTGACTTGTTCAGAAGCACAACCCAACATACTAGGACCAAATCTGGTTGCATGAAATTCAAAATTCACTCAGCTGGCCCCTCCAGTCCCAGGCATTTGTATTATGCCCACGTAGACTATTATCATTTTATTTTACAAAAACCTTCCCAGCTGTCCTTTCTTTAAGGCATTGATAACATTTCCAGTATAAAATGATGCAGTGGCAAACGCCAGATGGATGTGTGCACCTGTCAGAGACAGTTAATGTACATGTGGCCAGGTGTGAAACATGCAGTTAGCTTTACATGCATGTTCCTGTCCGTGTCTGCCCCCCTCCTGCAGGACTGCATCAGTCTGGGCTCAGGTGAGCCCCCCGTGCCGGAGCACCGCTCCTTCGTGCTCTACCACAACAACAGCCCCCGATGGAGCGAAGTGATCAAACTGCCCATTCCCATCGACCGCTTCAGAGGCTCCCACCTGCGCTTCGAGTTCCGACACTGCTCCAGTGAGTCACTTCCTGGTACTGGTACTGAAGGGGGTGGTGGTGGAGTTTAATCATCATATGTATGCAGTTTGTCTCACTCTAAACTTCCTCTGTCTTCCTCTTTCCCCCATAACTGTACATCTTTCTCTCTTTTCTGTCTCGTTTCCACCCCGCAGCGAAGGACAAAGGAGAGAAGAAGCTGTTTGGGTTTTCCTTCACTCCTCTGATGAGGGAGGATGGAACCACTCTTTCAGACGAGAGCCATGAACTCTACGTTTACAAGGTCAGACAAAGTGTTAAAGGGATGGTTCGGAGTAATTTCACCCTACGGTCCTTTGCACCATGACCTCGGGCCAAACAACCCCCCCAGAAGCTTTTTTCCCTTTGTCTAACATTGGGCAAGTTTGCGCTATCA
This sequence comes from Perca flavescens, assembly GCF_004354835.1. NCBI lineage: Eukaryota > Metazoa > Chordata > Actinopteri > Perciformes > Percidae > Perca > Perca flavescens. The sequence continues at coordinate 3,402,799 of NC_041334.1, forward strand.
GCCGAATGGCTTAGTGCAGGCGCTAATGGAACCAACTGTGTATCTTGTAAATTACCCCACTAATAATGCCCCGAATGGTACCAATTTTCTACACTAGTAGAAATAGGTTATGTACTCATAAAACAATGCATTGGAAAGTGTGTAAGTACACCAGGAGTTTATTTAAATACCACTTGCCTGAGGGCTTCTACTCTCTGCTGCTAGCGCTGCTAGCTCTCCAATTCTCCTCCATTAGTTGTAGCTCCACGTCCGTGTATTCAGGCTCGAATAGGTACGGGCGACCTTCAAAATTGATAAACTCATCGTCAGAAGTTACCTGTTGGGACAGATAAGTTAAGATATATTGTTTTCAAGGTCCCATATTGTAAAAAATATAATATAAAATGCGGAAGACCCGGAAACACTGACCAATCAAGGCAGACTGGGCCTTTTCGGGAGGGGAGGTTTAAAGAGACAGACTGAGTATATTCAGAAAGACAGAAGACAAAATGAAATGTTTTTCAAACATTTATGCATGTAAACAAGTTTGGTTACACTTTACTTGAAGGTATCTACATAAGAGTGGCATGATACTGTCATGAACGTGTCATAAACATTATAAACAAGTCATAAACGTTGATGACATAACGCTTCTGTCAGACAGTGTCGTTCGGTTTTTGTCATGACAAGTTAGGGATAGGTTTTTGGGTTAAAAACGGGTTAGGGTAGAACCTAACTAGTTCTACTAGAAACCCAGAATACAAGTATGAACCTGAAAAAGAGCATTATATGGTACCTTTAAACCTTTGCTAGTATGACTGAGCCCACTTTGTCTGTGTCTTCCCCCTGTCGGCCTCAGTGTGATGAGAACACCACCTTCAGTAACCACGCCCTGTACCTGGGCCTGCCCTGCTGTAAAGAAGACTTCAACAGCTGTCCCAGCATCCCCTCCAGCCTCATCTTCCAGCGCAGCGCCAAGGAGACCTTCTGGATCGCCACGCAGCTCTCCTCCACCAAGCTCACTCAGAACGGTACGCAGCCGCCTCTCCCGTATTAGTTCATCATACAGCCCGGGGGTTATAGCGACACCACAATACTTTCACGGACAGGGAAACCCCACACATTTTGTGATTCCACAGTTTCAGGTAAAGCTCTTGCACACGCGTTCATTCTCCCTAGTGGGGGGAGGGGCTTAGGAGACCGTTTTGTGTTTTAGTGGAAAGGGGGGATGGACTGAGAAGTTGTCAGTGTTCAAATTTTTTGGCTAAGTCCTGGATCTTCGCAATCCTACCTACGCCAACTTTAAGGTAAAAAGCTAAATAAGTTACCATCATTATGCGGATGACACACACATTTACATAACCTTATCACCAGGCCACTATGGTCCAATACAAACACTGAGTCAGTGCAGTGAGCAAACGACAACAATTTGATGAGCCAGAACTTTCTTCAGTTAAGCAAAGAAAAAACTGAGGTGGTTGTTTTTGGAGAGAAAAAGGTTAAACGATTAAAAGTCAGCGGGTGCGCCCAGCATCATGTAAATAAACCAAAACAAAAATACTTTTATATGTCCCTGGAAGAAAAAAAAAGGTATATATGTTGCATGATACATTTCCACTGTTTTAGATACGAAAGCCCACTCCATTTTTCCTTTTCAGTTCCGCGGGTCCTTCTGCTTCTTTTTCTCTGCCAGGAAAACACGACAGCGTTGCATTGTGGTATACAGGAGTAAAATGTAGGGTCCATCGGATGTACGCTCAGCTTAACTGTGCATGTGTGTGGCTATACAGTGAATGAAATTAACCGTGGAGAATTCGAACACTACTACGAAGTGCACTATTTCTCTGAGAAGGAACAGTTTCCAACACAGCTGTGGAATCAGACCTGAATTTGAACTATTTCATGTTTTATGGCAAGCACTTTTAATTGCCTTGTCGCTTAAATGTGCTATAGAAATAAAGTTGCCTTGCCTCATGAACTATAGGAGGCCCAACTTCTTTTGTGTCTTTTCTGGCGGTTGACTTTGCTGTTTTTCTTCCAGTGGACCTCCTGGCCCTGCTGAAGTGGAAGGCCCACCCGGACCGGGTCATGGACATTCTGGGCCGGCTGCGACACGTCAGCGGAGAGGAGATAGTCAAGGTAAGTATACACTGAGGACGTTTTTCTTCACTTTAAGATAAGATAATGCTTTATTGTCTGTTACACAAGGGTTACAGAACATTTTCTTTGACGAGGCTCCAGTCAGAAAGAGACATTCACACTTTCGGAGTTCTGCGTCGGGGTAACTTTGCATCGCGGTGCATTTCACCGCCATAAAGCTAGGGGGGCGATAAGTCTGGGGTTATTTGCGAGGTGTCTGCCAGCCAGTTTATGTGATGTTAGCAAGCTAACTTTAGCACAACTTCCCACAAAGTACTGCTTTGCTGGCGAAGGGCTAATTTCAAAATGTTACTGACATATAGACACTTTACAAACCGATAACTCCGTCATTGTAAAATACGTCTGAGTTTATTTTCAGAGCTTACGTCAGTGAACTAGCATGTTGCTACTCCCCACAGTAGGCTGCTTGAAACACCCACTTTCAACACACAGGACCAGTTGACCAATCACAGTCCTTGCGGTCTGCGTCACATCGACGCAAAGTAAACATTTTTTGGAGGTGCACGTTGAGCTACGGCGGCGAGGGCTCGGAGAAGGGTTTGCGGCGCCGCAGAGGGGTCTGCAGGGGTACGCCGTTGATTCGACGCAGAAGCATAAATCAGCCTTTAGGCTACATCCCTACTACAAAATGAATATCTTTGGCTACGTTTATGCCTTGCTTCCCCACTACTCCAGCGTTTGCAAGCCCCTAAAACATTGTCTAAGTTTTATAACCTGGCAATATGGTTTCAGTTTAGTTTTAGGTTTTCTTGTTCGGCCTATTTCTCAGATTTACAGCATTTGACCTTAATAATGTTGAGATTGAAGAATCAAAAGCACACTGTGAGGCAGTATGTCATATATATTGTGTATAAACCTGTTCAAAGTCAGGCTATATGATAAGCTTGATGGTGTTTTAAGCCCCCAACGTCGACTTCAAGGCAGCGCTGCGACCGTTGACTTCAAGGCACCTAACCCTAACCATTGCCTAATCCTAGTTCCCTCTAAGCATTGCTGCCTGGAAGACAACGTTGGAGGTTTTAAACACCAAACATCATATGATAATGGTTTGCATGCTACGTTTACAAAAAACTTTGTTTGTACCTGTTCACTGACGGGATTGTTTGCCGTTCATTTTTGATAAGCACATCTTTAACATACATATTTACCTGATAAAAGTACCTAAATATTGCCTTAACAACAGAACAAATGTGACTGGTTGTATGTGTGTGTGACAGTTTCTCCAAGACATTCTGGACACATTATTCTCCATCTTGGATGACAACACGGACAAATATGGACCACTGGTGTTCCAGTCATTGGTAAGTGTGTGTGCAAAAAAACATAAAGAAAGAAAGAAAGATGAATATTTACAGTTCTGTACTTTGTGAGTGAGAAAAAAAAGTCTACAGAGAACCAACGACAAAAATAACTGCCATGACACACTGTCAGCTTCAGTCACTGTCATGTCGGCTAACTGTGAAGCATATTGCACATTAAAAAGTGAGACTCAGGCAGTCAGACAGATATCAGCGCCTCTGATTGGACAGTCACTCTACACACACAGTGGCAATATCAAGTTCAAGTCTATTGGCAAACGTTACAATTATAACAGAACTAAACCATGTTTGTGTCAAGACGATCTGGTCTCAGGTCAGGTTATTATTGATTGGTAGTTAACTCACTGTAGTCTCAGACATAGTCTGATCACAGCCAACAAAAGGCCAACGTTCTATTCACATAAAACGTAATGTGTCTCATTCATTTTCTCTATTTTAACCTCTCTCTCCCCCCTCTCTCTCTCTCTCTCTCTCCCCTCTCTCTCTCTCTCTCTCTCTCTCTCTCTCTCTCTTCCTCCCTCTCCCTCCTGTCTCCCTCTCCCTTTCCCTCTCCCTCTCTCTCCTGTCTCCCTTTTTTCTCTCTCCCTCTCTCTCCTGTCTCTCTCCCTCTTTCTCTCTCTCCCTCCCTCCCTCCCTCCCTCCTTCTCCCTCTCTCTCTCTTCCTCCCTCTCTCCCCCTCTCTCCCTATCCCTCTCTCCCTCAGGTGTTCATTATAAACCTTCTCAGGGACAGTAAATACTACCACTTCCGGCCCGTGATGGACACATATATCCAGAAGCACTTTGCTGGCGCGTTGGCTTACAAGTGAGTGTTTTACTACCACTTGAAGACTGGGCAAAAGAAAAAGGAAAGAAATGCTCAAAGCCACGTGACATAACGTGTGTTGTGTTTCAGGGAGCTGATCCGCTGTCTGAAGTGGTACATGGACCGCTCGGCAGAGGTGGTGAGACAGGACCACATACAGGAAGCAATGAGGGTAAGAGCCACGGGGGGAGGGGCGGAACAATAGCAGTAAATTAATTGATATGTTCAGTTTTTCAAGTTTAGCCTAATAAAGATCCAGGGTCCTTCATCTCCATGGTTAAATTCATGGAGGGCTGATGCAGCCCGTTCCATTGACAGCAAATCCATAAAGTTCTTTAACCAATTGTCAGAGCGAAAGCAATCGGGTTCATGAATTTTCCAGTTCATCATGATAATTCGCTTAACCGACAAAAAGGCCAAAGCAATGATGCGTTGTGGAAGTGTTGACTATATATTTTCCCCTCCTACTGCCTAGAAGGCAGAGTAGTGGGCAGACTGAGTCAAATGATCTTAACGCTGAGCAAAACAACAGCAGTGTCCATTCATCAGTGTCCTGGGACCTAACTAGGAGACTGCCCGGTGTGAGTCGAGGGCAGATGTGAGTTGCACGTGCTCCGATTTAAACGGTTTATGATTGTCTGATTGCTAACGTTAGCTCAAAACGCCATTCAAGTGACAGGGCGCGTCCGTGTCATACTGAAATTTGTGAAATTCATAAAATAATAAACTTTTCTCATTACAAACCATAACAGGAGATGGAAATCATTTCAAAAACATTTGAGCTATCTATGATTGTTTGATTGCTAACGCGTGTAGCGTTTCATTTCCCCGTTGTGGCGTTTCATTTCCCTGTTTTTGCGTCCTCCAGAGTAGCCCAGTGTCATGGCAGTTCGTGAAATGGTCACATTCTAAAATCGTGACCTGTTCACAAATCAATAAATCTAAATAATGTGACCATATCACAAACTGGCGTGAGACCGGGTTGGTAATAACACATATCATACCAGAGAATCTCCATTTCTTTATAATGAATGCACTCATAGACAGACATATTTCTAAAACCTGCTGGTACCTTATCCATTAATAGATAAATAGAGGACAAAATATCACAATAAACACAAACATATTCTAAAGGTTACCCTACTGCTGATAACCCCTTCACTGACTTATATCCCGTTTACACGTACATGGTTATTTTGAAAAAAGGAGACATTTACTTTTTTTTGTTTGTGCCCTTCGTTTACACGCAAACCGAGTCTTTCTAAAAACTCCGGCCAAAGTTGAGATTTTGGAAAACTTTGTTTGCATGTTTGCAAACTGAGACAAACGGAAGTTTCATCTTTGTTCAAAAGAGAAAGAGGAAGTGATTGGTTGCAGTTGTTGCTATTTTCGGGATTCTGATTGGCTAACATTGGCTTGAGCTTCTCGTTACACCGCCACCTACAGTTCTGGCGTGCTCTTGACGGCATATATACACGGGTTTGTGTATACTAACACTTTTCTGAAAACTGACAGCTGTGCACAATGTTATTTTTGAAAATGGAGAGGGTGAAATATCCGTTTATGAAAATAGCCGGCCACGTGTAAACGTAGCCTTATCTGCACAATGATTTTATATAAAAATCAACCAAAGGGTTTTATCAATATTTCAACACCTTTGCGATTCTTCCCACTGATTGTCTTCGCTCGGTCCACAACAAACCAAACAAAGCCATATTTGTAGAGCAGAACTTCAGAATAAATTCATGAAGCAGATTTAGAGAATGCACCACGCATAGCAGACATTAAAATATTCATCAGACTCAAACATCCGTCTCAAATGGGTCACATTGTCTCGTAAAAGTGGACGCCCGGTGTGAATTATTGAGGACAGTTTGACACATGCGGCAGCTGTGGGTTCTTATTTATATTTTATAACTGTGTTCGCGTCCCCGTCGGCTGAGTTTTAGCTGCTGTCTGTCGGTCTCCTTCTTGCACTCATTCATCATTTAAGGAAGTAAAGCATGTTTTCTGCTCAGTTTTTTATTGTTTGTTTATTGTTTTGATTCATCCTGTGACACGCTGTACAAATATTACATGTAGCTACATATTATTGATGTATGAAGATCATTGTTTTCAAGTCACGTTTCAGATAACTTAATCGACTTCAATCAACATTTTTAAAAAGAAGTGCAATAATCTGTTTAGTTAACTCATAATGAAATATTTCTACTCATTATAAATACTGTGTATCTAAAAGTGATGCAGCCGTAGAATCAGTAATCAGTTATCAAGTTATGAAAATTAAATAATAAAATAATCGCATACAAAAAACACATACAGTAGCTTGCATAAGTTTACACACCCATGCTAAAGTTGACTAAAAAGAGGAATAAAAAATCATATTTTTTAAAATTCATCTTAATGCCTTAATTTAAAAAATGAGGAAAAATCCAACCTCTAAGGACACCAATTTTCTTTGTGAATGAATAATGTATCGTAAATAAATAAATGTTCTTCCTTAAAATACAGGGGGTATAAGTCATTACACCCCTATGTTAAATTCCCATAGAGGCAGGCAGATGTTTATTTTTAAAGGCCAGTTATTTCATGGATCCAGGATACTATGCATCCTGATAAAGTTCCCTTGGCCTCTGGAATTAAAATAGCCCCCCATCATCACATACCCTTCACCATACCTGAACATTACACACTTTAAATCTCTTCTGATCTGAATAGATTTCTCTCCTGTGTTTTTGACTGAAGAACAGGTGAACATTTTCATCTGTGAAGCAGGGTGGGGGGTTTCCAGGATAATTTTTCTAAGTTAATCTTTATGTCATCTGTAAAAAAAAGTTTTGTCAGGATCATTTGTCGTTGTTGTAGTACTCATTTCAGCCACAAGAGGCTGCAGTGCACCACTTACTGCATGTTCTAGTAGAGATTCAATGACATTCTTTAGCCAAAAGAAAGACATGACAGTAATGTTACATAACTTGCTAACACACAATATATGTACCTTGTATTTAGAATGCATAAAGGACTTAAAACTCACCTGGAAGTTTTAGTTTTTATGCTTTTAATCCTAGTTCAGAACAAACTATTTCACCACATTGTTTCACAGATTACATGTTTTAAGGAAGTTAGAAAGATTATCATAGCAAAACTTCTTTTCCACCTGTATTCTATTAAAGTAATACACACAGGAGAGAAAACTATCTAGATCAGACTTAGAAAATGGATCACCAAAATAGTTTTTTCTCACTTGCCTCTCAGGGCTTCAGTACTATTTCGTTATATAGGTCAATAAATACTCAAGTTAGGGATGTTTATATGTCAATAAAATATTATAATTATATTTAATATTCTTTCCCCTCCATGTATCTCTCTGATTCTGTCTCTCACACACACACAAATACAAACATCTACCCCCAGGCCCTGGAGTATCTGTTTAAGTTCATCATCCAGTCTCGGATCCTTTCATGCGAACGGTCCCGGGCCACAACTGAAGGCAGGGGACCACAGTTACAAAAGAAACGGTTGGTAACACACTACGATGGAGGAGGATTCACCACCTGGACGATGGTGGTGGCAGTTTCCAAGGGGACACCAGCATCCAGGAACTCTTCCAGTCCATCCGCTTAAAGCAACAAAAGAGTGGCTCCTCAGCCTGGACAGCCTGAATCCGCTTTGGAACTTAAAATTGAGTTGCGAGAACCTGAATGATTTGGAGGCGCCCAACATCCCTGCGATCATCTTCACACAAAATATTAACATGTGAGGGGGTCAACACAGATGGTTATCAATTTTATAAATTCATATGATGTGATTTTCGCACAAACACACACACACACACACACACACACACACACACACACACACACAAACACACAAACACACACACCAGAGATGGGGACTTGGGTCTGAGACTCGGACTCACACTTAAGGCACACAAACAGCTGATTTCAGACTTGACTTGCGACTCGACCCAAAAGACTTCAGACTTGACTCGGACTCGAGCTTCAAGACTTGTCAACAACCTGTTTTCATGCAATTATTGCTTTTTAAATCGGAAACGTATGACGAGCTGCATGCCCTTTGTCATAATGTGCAACGTAACGCATGCGCTATGCCTGTACGCGCACTCACATATCAAAAAAATGCATTGACGACGGCGACACCAAGTCCTCCCGGAGTTGTGCCTTTTGTCATTAATTTAGCTGTCAATAACTTCGTAAACAGACTATACGATGTCCTAAGTTGGAGACTTGAGACTTGACTTGGACTCGTGGCAAAAGACTTGAGACTTGACTTGAACTTGCCCCTCAAAGACTTGAGAGTCGACTTGGACTTCCAAAAAATTGTGAACATATCTGATACACACAGACTCAACAGATTCTTCAAAATGTTTTGTTTTTAGGTCTTTTCTTCAATCCTTAAAGAAGCATCAAATGTTCAAATGTCGATGTGCTTTTCCCTGTTTAAGTCATCTTTTTTCACAGCTGGAAGTGCAACTTGTGTCTTTATAGTTTAGATGAGACTAATCCAACCATTTAATTACATTTGCTTATAGTTTAGATAGTATGTTCCATCTCCTTTTAGCTGCATTAATCTGACTCTTATCTCCTTTATTTACCTCTTTCTACTTGTACCTCGGACCTTTCCTCACTTCCTTCCCTCACCTTCTCTTTCAATCTCCCACAATTCTTTGCTCCACCCTTTGGGTCCCTATTCGTTCCTCCTGGGCCTCTTTCCTCGACACCCACACATTACAGGGCTCCCAGCCTTGTTCAGGCCCAAATCAAGCCCCAGGCCCCGGCGTTGGGCCTAACGCTACCTTAGCTGTAGCCCCTGCCCCGGGCCAAGCCCCGCCCCCTGCCCCAGGACAGCTTCCTGGCAGCGGGCAGGCCAACTGCACTCAGGCCGGGAGCTCCAACGCTCTGCGGCCGTCTCCACTGTCAGTAAGTAGACGTCTGGATGAAAACCACGACCTTGTGTGAAGCCCAGAATCCTAATTCCCCCGTCCAGCCGTTTGTGAGCCTAACATCACACATCACACACACTCCTGTGATCTTGCACACTCACACACACTCCTGTGATCCCGCACACTCACACACACTCCTGTGATCCCGCACATTCACCCCCTGACTGCTGGACTTGCAGAGCAAATCTCAAATTTGCCGGAAGTTCGTCAGGGTTTTCCCAGGCTATAGTCCTCTAACTGTACAACGCATTCTCATGAACGGGTTCGTATGACATCCTACGAAATTAGGAGACCGCTGGCCGGTCACGTGACACTGGCTGCAGAGCTCCGTGAGCTGTTGGTCATATCAGCGGCAGTTTCTAGTTGAGTTGAACCAACAAAAGGATCATTGGGAGCCAGATACAGAGCAACGGGATGTTGGTCCTTTCAGGGTCTGTTGGTAGTTTAGCCGAGAAAAAGTTAACGTTATATGGCGATGACAGTTAAGTTTATACACCAAAGCGACTATTTAAGTTTAGGAAAAAAAGATTGTGGTTTGGATTAAAATATTCCCAGGGAACGAACATGCATTTTAGTTTTTTTTCTCCTATCCCAGAATGTATTTGCGGTGTAGCCAGACTGGCAATGTGAGACTAAAGGTGAGGTTATGCAAATCCAGAAATAATTTTTATAGACAAAGTGATTAATCAATTTATCAAGAAAATAAACAACAGATTGTGTGATCTTGTAAAATAAATCTCTAATTGAAGAAGCGAGTATTATCACCAGATCTTCCAAGAATCAGGTTTGATTTATTTAGGCCACAGAGGGGCCAGGCTTGGTACATTAGTCCTATTTGCACTTGGAAAGGATTAACAAAAAGGGGATATTTGTTGGTGTAGTGCATGTGTTTGTGCTGAAACTCGATCCACTTCAAATTCTTAGTAGATAAAAACTGTGCAGTTAGCCTAAGCAACTAAGATGCAAAAAAAAAAAAATCACATTGTCCTTGAAGGGCACTTTGGATGAATCTGGACCTGAGTGTCTATTACCTTTCAAACCACCACAATTGTCTCCGAACATGACCGTCTTCCAGAATCATACTGTACAACTATGAATTAATAAAACTGAAACCATTTTGTCACAGCACCCAAAAGTCTCCAAATCTCATTTGCAGTATCATACTTATTGTGCTGAGTCACTAAAACCAGCCAGTGACTGCAGGAAATCCTCATCTCTCCTCAGAGATGTTGCTGTGTCAAATTGCTTACCGATTAATATCTCACCAATGTCTGTGCTTTGTCTTAACCTTTTCCTTCTTTTAACAATCTTTCTTCTAATATTGCTGTGTTTTCTGATTTGTTAATGAATGAATTCACTCTGTTCACTCTCCTCCTGTCTTTCAAATGTCTCAATTGGTGAATGGCTGTATTCCAAAATGCATTAAGTTTGGTCTCTAAAATGTCAGAAAATGGTGACAAATGTGGATCAGTGTTTCCCAAAGTCCCGAGATGACGTCCTCAAATGTCTTGTTTTGTCCTCAACTCAAAGATATTTAGTTTACTGTCACAGAGGAGAGAATAAACTAGACACAAACTGATTCATCGATTATCAAAATAGTTGGCGATTCATTTAATAGTTGACAACTTATCAATTCATCTTTGCAGCTCTACTTAAGTGTCAGAACATACAGTAACACTTGATACTTGGTGCTTGGCTCGAAAACTGTATGACACAATAGATCCTTTAAGTAAGTGACTCAACAGACTGTTACCTACGATGTTGTGTTGCTCTGTGGTCACCACCTACATTACCTTGACTACACACTGATGTGTAATAAAAAGCTTTAGTCATTTTGAAATTCAGCCTTTCACTGTGTGCACTTTAACTCCCCTCTGCTGTATTACAGAGTGAAGTCATGGTCACATTTCTATTCCCTACAAACACAGAAGCCAACATTATTATCTTTGCAACCCTCTCCCTCTCTCTCTGTCTCTCTCTGTATCTTTCTTCCCCCCCAGCGTCCCTGTGTGCCTTCACTCTGTAAAGACGTCCTCTCATTCTCTTCCCTCCCTCGTCTTCCTCAGGCCGCCCTGTTGAACTCCTTTCCAGCGATCTTCGACGAGCTGCTGCAGATGTTCACAGTGCAGGAAGTGGCGGAGTTTGTGCGCGGCACTCTGGGCAGCATGCCGTCCACGGTGCACATAGGACAGTCCATGGATGTGGTCAAGCTGCAGTCCATAGCCCGGACGGTGGACAGCCGGCTCTTCTCTTTCCCAGGTACAGGTTGCAGTTGGAACACAAACACGTCAGTCGTTCACTTAAATAAGTAGTCATCAAGATATAATCAGCTCTACGGCGTGTGACGGTTAGTACTTAGTACAGTAAGTGTGGACTGATTGCCACGGTCGTGTTGCGTACATCAAGGTTAACAGTTTTTTGACTGTGGAAATGTTGCGGACGTGAGATGGTTTTTGAGTTATTGTGTTTTGAGAAGAGTTTTGTCATCATCTAAAAATTAACAGATTGACATATCCAACTTAAAATTGGCAAGGAGTGTGACAAGGAGTTTTTTGAAGCACGCTCTCTATAGCGGAGCCACGCGACATTACCGAACAAAAAACAAATAGTAGAATGTATAACACTATTAACTCATCATACGTGTGTGTGTGTGTGTGTGTGTGCGTGCGTGTGTGCGTGTGTGTGTGTCCACAGAGTCGCGAAGGATCCTGCTTCCTGTGGTTCTGCATCACATCCACCTCCATCTGAGGCAGCAGAAAGAGCTGCTCATCTGCTCTGGAATACTCAGCTCTATTTTCTCTATCATCAAGAGCAGCTCAATGGTAACACACACACAAACAAACTGTTGCTGTTTGGGAGGTCTGATGTAGGATTTCTCAGTATTCTTCCTTAATGAGTAAATTTATCATAGAAATAAATAAACCCATAACTACTGATAGAGAGTGTCCCTTAGAGGCTGCAGTGTGCTTTATCCCTCCCCCATCATGTTGTTAGTCCTGATATTGACATTATTAGGGCGCGTTCAGAGCAACGATAGCTAAATATGGCCCGTTTGTGTGATGTCCTGTTGTGTTCAATGTAGCACATGTAGACTATATTTCACAGTTACTGTTTTTGATCAGATCTTTCATATATTTCAACTTTTGGGATCCAGGCTCATCAGGTCCCTGATGTGAAAGCCCCCTTACTGCTTTATATTCCATTATATTTAAGATATATTTAGAATGTCATCTGTGTTTTCCTTCTCATAGGATACGTAAGGGTATTCCCACCATAAATTGGTGAATAAAAGTGTATCAGAATGCAGGATATTAGTCTTTGACGCTCAAAATAACCCTGGTATATCCACTACAATACTACACCACTGCAAACGACCGACAGTGTCCTAGGAAAACCTTTCAAAAAGGTTAAATACAGTTGTGTCATAATCTAGAAACTTGGTAGCATCAAATAGCATTTGCGTGACATTTAAAAGTAGGACATTTGTTTATCCCGTCTATATCTGAGATCTGTGTGAATACTCACAAGTGTGACACACTGCAATATAAAAAGGTTTCAGTCCAGTTCCCTTTTTACTTCTGCTTTTCTATTCCTCTCTGCTTTCCACTGCCACATTTCCTTCCCATATCTTTTCCTTTAACTCTCCCTCTCCCTCTCCACTCTCCCTCTCCACTCTCCCTCTCCACTCTCCCTCCAGGACACGTCGGTGCAGGAGGAGGTGGAGATGATGGTGGAGTCTCTGCTGGACGTCCTCCTGCAGACCCTGCTGTCCATCATGAGCAAGAGTCAATCGCAGGAGGCGGTAAGGGGTCAACGCTGTCCGCAGTGCACCGC